>NW_017306776.1:685898-740237 GCF_000935625.1 Nanorana parkeri | reverse complement strand
GGGGGGGGGGGTTGACGGGTAGGGGGGCGCATTGAGGAACCTGGCCTTGGGGCAGCAGAGAGAGTAAATCCAGCCCTGACCGCATTACCTTTTTTTTAGCACAATGCTTTGGTGTGAATGGGCCCTGAAGCTGAGAGAAATTGCGCTGGTCATATGGTAATTGAACAGGGCACGGAGTTGAAAGTCTCCGTGAAAGTTCCTTGGAAATGAATAGGGATTGTGCTGTACAGGAGGTGCAGAGTTGAAGAGTATGTATGCAATATATATATGTTTGTGCTTTTGTGTGCACACCCTAATGCAATATTTCTATGGGTTTGGATGTGATTTAAGTTTCACATAGACAAATTATGATTGTCGCTCATTTTAGCTGATTTAAGCTCACCACACACGTTACAATCTAATGTACAATCTCCTTAAGATCTACCAACAACTACATAACTTAGGCAGGTGCTAATATGTCTTTTGGTAGATCTAAAGTTGATTGTACAGAGGTTGTACGGTCAGATTGTAATGTGTATGTTGAGCCTCAAGTGGACTGGGAATATTCATGTCTATGGGTAGTATGCAAGCTTTGCCGGCGCTCACTGGCAAAAATCAGCCACATTGATTAATTAATTGACTCCATTGACATTAAAGCACTAGGGGTGTCTGCGCACTTGGCTCATTAGTGTACTGATCATGCTTCCAAATCATTTTCTGATCGGACCCACAGACAGTTTAATTATGAGCTTGTTGTGTTTGAGGAATGTGTTGCAACCTCTTGCAGTATAATTATCCCATCCACGCCTGTTTACTTCCTCCTTAGTTGTCAGATGGGTTCTTGCAGCTGTAATTAGGTTGAGGGATAGTCCCAGTATCACTCACATGATGTCTTCTTTCCTACAGATGTCCCCATCTTCAGGAAGAACCGAAACACCAGCCGCTTCATCGAGAGACTGAGACTGCTGGAAGTTTATTGTCAACAGCTCCTGACAGCTGATGAGAAAATCTCCCATTGTGATGTGGTGACGGGCTTCTTCACGCCCAAAAGCAATGATCTGAACCCGAATTTCCCTGAAAACAGGTCCGCACTGCTTTCAAGAACTCTGAATATAAAAAAGATGACAGATTACCAGATAGTTGCCTCTTTGGTGGATTGGTGGTCATCCTGTCCAATGGCTTGTGACCACATGAGGTTCTGTGGTCCATGTGAAGTTGCTTGGACAATGGATATGATCACAGCTGATGCTCCTATCTACTGTTATATTATCCTGTCATAAGCATGAAACCACATGATGAGCCTTTTTAATAGTTCAAGGGCTCAGTCTACCAACAACCAATGTTTCACTTTTTGTAAAGCCAATAACAGGCTTGATTTCGTTTGGCATGGATGGAGGAAACCCCCCACTGGGCTTTTGTATTCTGATGCCTGACTCCCACCCAAAAATTGACTACAGCTGATTGGGTGCACTCACCATTCAGCCGAGAATTTTTGGCCCAGCTCCTTCAACAAAAGTTGATGAAAAAATCTAGTTTGTCAAATGAAGTGGTACTGACAGGGCCAGCCACAGCTCGAATTTCGGTTGAGTCAGCAGGACTTGGGTGAAATTTGAGCACCGTATGGCAAGCTTTACATTCTGGAGAGTTGAAGTGTTTCTGCATCCATGGTTTTGGATAGTGTTGGGGGAGGACTAGAACCTCTGTCAGTTATTGCTGTTTGTGGTTCTCTTGGGGAGATTACCCCTCATTTTGCAGGACAGGACAAGTGAGAGGGACATATAGAGGAATATTTTAGTAGAGTCGGGGAAGGCTAGAACCCCAAACTTCTTTATAGTGCTGTATGTATCCTGATTGGAGATGATCCCTCATGTCTTGTCTGGGCAATGAGGCCTCAGACACCAAAAAAAGTGACAGATATTCTAACTGTCCCCTGCCAAATTCTAAACAAAAAGTTTGGGCTGGAGTAACGCTTTAAATTGAACTTGTATTCAAATTGGAAGATAACTGACATTGTCAGATTTACTGGAGTTGATAAATAAAGTAGAACAGAGGGACTGAACAGAAGACAGCAGTAAATGCTGCTCAAGGTTCCCTTCAGTATTGGCCACATGTGTGGTCACTGCTGTAGGGAAGCGATAAGGTTAAGGCCCCATTCACACCTGACCGTTTTGTAGCGCGTCCTACGCTCGATGAACGCTCTACAAAACGGTCAAAAAAATAAATAGCATTGTAGTCAATGGTATCGTTCCCACCTGTCCGTATTTCCGCCCGTCCCGAACGCACTACAAAACGGCCCACGCATGAAAAGGTCCCGGAGCGTTTTTTGCTGCGTATTGGTCCGTTTTGTAGGGCGTTTTCCATTTGTATACTGCCAAGTAGCCTTTGGAATCGCGCGACTTTTGTACCGCAAATCGCGGTAAAAAAACCGCGTGACGGTCGCGCGACAGACGCGCATATTACAATACGCATAGGTGTGAATGGGGCCTAAGTTTGGCTGATCCTCTGCTCCAGCAGAGATCACGTGACCATGTGCAGAGCATATGACAGCAATCTGCAAGGCAATATCTGGGCTGAAACTAATGGCAATGTGTTTGCAGCTTGATGATCATGCCTTCAGAAGCAAGAGAACAACAGAGAGAGCGGCCAAGATTGCAACCCAAACCGCCAGCTACGGAGCCCATCGTGTCCCAGATGTACCTGTGCATCGAAGATCACGAGACCAAAGACACCAAGAACCGACCCTTCAAAGTGAAACGCAACGAGCACATGGGTGTGCTGATCAAGGAGAATTCTGGTGAGACCCTGGGCTTCCTACCCAATAATGCTCCTTTATATTAAAGTCGTCCTGTCAGGATAATAACATGGGAGCTGTACCTACCAATTTGTTTTTTAAAGGTGCCCGCTACAAGGCAATCATTTTCTTAGTGAAAGAGAGTAAACATTAAATGATGATTGGTTATTATTGGTAGCACTGGACATCTCCAAAAATACAGATATCTTACATCAGCCCAGCTACCCGTAGGTCATGTGACATCTGTAGTGGGTGGATGAATAATAAGTCTGCTCTGTTCTTTCTCAGGCTGGTGGTTGGTAGAGAATGAAGAGAAGAGAGTGGCATGGTTTCCAGCTCCGTTCCTCAAAGCTCTAAACAAAGAAGATGACCTTGGCTCAGGGACGGATTCTGATGATGAAGGTATGTTGCTATTCATGTGATCAATTTCCAACAGTAACAACCCTAACACCCTCCAAAAAAAGGAATCTATTAGAATAAAAATATAGCATTTGGCATTGCTGAAAGGAATCTTGGAAGTACCAGCTCCAAGCTATCATTCTCAACTTTTCCACGCTATTTATTGAGTACCTGACTGAAAACATGCATGGAGGTCCAAAGCTCGAACTTCATGGATGAGCTCTTAGTGATTAGATAGTGGAGCACAAATGAAATTGATGGTCCCTGGACATGGATCTTTAAGAAGCCAACATTTGCACCTTTTATATTCTTATCCTGGCCCACAAATAAAATATATATTTATATATATGCCTGAGGTATTGTGAGAAGAGAAAGGAGGAATAAAGTAAAGGCAGGAAAAGTATTGAAGAAAGGAAAGGTACAGAATGAAGGGAAAATGTAGAAAGAAAGGAAGACAATGTGAAAGGAAGGAAGAGATGGGAAAGGAAGACAGGAAAAGGTTGAGAAGGAAGAAGAGGAAAGGAAGAAAGAGAAGGCAGGGAAAGGAAGGAAAGAAGGGGAAGGAAAGGGAGAAAGAAAGGAAGGAAAGGACAAAAGAAGAAAGAGATGGTGGAGAAAGGAAGACAGAGAATGGTTGAGAAGGATGAAGAGGAGAGGATAAAAGAGGAGGAAGGGAATGGACAGAAAAAATAGAGAGGGGGAGAGAGAGAGGGGGGAGGGAGAAAGAGAGAGAGGCTGCACATTACAATCTGAATATACAATCTAAACAATTAGTACAATTCTATTAAGTCCGATTATAGCACTAAAAAAATCTCTATGGTTGCTATTAAAAGAATGGCGCTGTCTTGGGCAATACAGCATGGTAATGGGTCATGGCGTAGTGAAATTAGTTGAAAGCTGGCTGAAATGAGCTGTTATCTGGCTGGTATAAGGAGACACAACATTATTAAAAAATATCGCTACAGGGCCCAGTATGTAATCATTTGGCTTCTTCTTATTCAGGAATACGGTACTATTCCACAATGGCATATGAAGCTTTGAGCTGGGATGAAGTTTCCATCTCTCGAGGAGTCCTTGTAGAAGTCAAAGAGAAGTCTAACAACGGATGGTGGCTGATAAGGTAATATATTTTACAAAGCTCATACAGAACGTTAAGGGACTATATAGTGCTTTCATATATTTTCCATATGTATGACACTAAAAAGTATTAAAAAAAAAAAAAGAATCTTTCTTGTAGGACAAATATAAATGTTTCATATTTACCACTAAACCTTATAATTCCCACTTAGGAGCAGTAGTGTACTCCCCTACATGTGAAAGTGCATAGGCCCCTTCCATTATTATAGCCTCAGAGGAGTCTATTAGGAGGTTTACATTATTAGAGTCATGCCCCACCCACTGCTTCTGATTGCATTAATGGTGTCATCAGCGGGTGGGGTCTAGGAACAGAAGGAGCTGTTCGGCGATAGCTTTTGAATCTAGTAATATGGCAGGTTGGCAGCCTCCTTGTAGCCACAATCCTGTGAAATGGATGACTACAAGAGCTTAGGCAAAGAGCAGCTGCAGAATGCCTGTTGTCAGTGTTGTATGATTACCAACTGACTTGTATCACATTGCTTGAAGGATAGGTTTGCCTGAGTTTGGGTCCCTTTAAGAACTGGTGAATATGGTTACAAAGTTAAATGCTATAGACTCGTAAACAAAACAAAAAAAAGCTAAACCTGCTCATCGGCTTTAAAAATTAACATTACTATTTCCTTTTGACTCACCACAGGTATAATGGAAAAACTGGCTTTGTCCCGGCTATGTACCTAAAACCATACCGAAATTGCCACCAGCTTCAGATCAATAAGAATCATGAGAAATTCCCTTCCACTTCAAATTTGTTCAAAGCCTCCAGCCTGCTAGAACTGAGCAGACCAACGGAGGCATGGAGAATGGAGAAGGAGCATAATATGGGCAAGACACAGTGGGTTGGGGGTCCGAAACTGGACAGGAAAAAATCAAGATCCATCAGTGTCATACCTTCAAGCCCAGCATATGGCTTTTACTTCGATCCTGCTGAATTAGTGCCAAGGGATCATACACAGGAAGTACAACATTTAGGAAAAGGGCAGACACCAACACACAAGAATGGAATGAAGGATGCCATACGAAAGCTTTCTGCTGGCTCTGACGCTTCTTCTGAAAGACCACCAAGACCTCATCTCCAAAGTCAGATATTGTGTGACCAACAAGAATTGCACAAGCAGAGTCTCAGCAAAACCAAGCCACCAAGTGGTCAGTCCACTTCCACTCTTCCCAGGACCCCACTGATGCCCCAGAGACCCAAAGCATATGAGATACTCCATAGGTGTAGCACTGTGACAAAGAAAGCTTTTGAGACGAAGGAAGCCACGGATATGCAGGGCTAAAGGAGAAGAACTTCTACATTGTAAATTCATGGCCTTGCATTTTGGTTTTATTTATTTAATGTATTTATTATATTTTACATGTTGATTATTTTTTAAATATAATTATGTGTTTAATTAAGAGAAAGTAGTTTGAATGCATAAAGGACAATACAATCATGAACAGAGGAAAGTTCAGCCCACCAGATAATGTAGTTTTGTGTGCTAGGGAGTTGAAAAAGTCAATGGCTTCTAATTTATCTCAGGACCTCTAGATGTCTGCATCTGGGTTGCAAACTCCACCCAGCTTCTGCAGCCACTACAAAAGGGAATTGTCATTGTACATTTCAAAGAATGAAGCAGGAGGACCGAGACTCCTCTTTATAGCAGCATCTTCAAAGTCATGGTTAGATTGCGTTACCGGTGCTCCCAAAGATACAAGATAGATACCCATACGTAAGCCAAACCTCCATACTCTACTCTGGAGAGCACCCTGTTCCATACATTTGAACTGGAAACCCATAAAAAACAGATGCACACGATGCATTTTTTTCCCCCTGAGCTATTTTCCATTGAAATCAAAAGAAATGCATCAAATCATTGCGTGCTGATGCACGTTAACATTCATTGTCACGCATTTTCAATGTGTGATGCAATGTGCTTTGTAATAAATGTTACAATGCATCAAAACGTGTGTAGATGCTTTTCATGATGTGCTTACGTAAGTCATAATGCGTTAAAGTGCATCGTGACCCACGTTGGCGCATGTCTTAATGCAAGTTGAGTTCTGATCTGTTTCAATGAAAAACACAAAGGTGTGAATCCAGCCTAAGCTCTTGACTTCTTACATACTATGAGATGCTAGAATAGCAATAGCAAAAATTTGGAGGAAACCGACCATCTCTAAGGACTTTGTTAACAATAAACTTAATAGGGCGATGATTAATGATGAACTTATGTACATGAATATTACTTTTATTATTACAATCAAACCAGGTTTGAAAAGACGTAGGACCCATGGATCCACCATAATTCATTAAACGGGTGAGGAAAGTCCTCTCCTACCCCTCTTTTCTTTGCTCTCTCCATCTTTTATGGACGACCCCACATTCTAGAAGCGAGGAGCTTCTAAGGTTTATCTGACTAGTAACCGCTCGCATTCTGGCTGAGTTCAGCCATGTGCGGCCCACCATGTGCCAGCACTCCTCTGTTCCGCTCGACGGCTTAACTCGGCCAATCAACTGCAGTCACTGCTTGGGAGTATTTCCCACGGCTGTCAGAATACAATAGCCCAGCAGGAGAGATTCTCCCACCACGGTGCTTATCGCAGGCTGAACAAGAAAAAAAAAATGCCTAGTGTATGGCCAGGTTTATTCTCCTTCTTTCTTCCACTAATGGAATGGAATACCTATAAGGAGTACACACTTTCTATTCACAGCTACTGTAGGTGATCCTCTGCTTTTGCCTATATATTGATCGACAAATGTACACAAACATGACTATTTGAGCTTAGAAAATTATCTCCATAAGGATAAGACTAAAACATTGTAATGGAACGTGTAATGTTTATGGATATATTATTGTTTACATTGGTGTGATATTTCGATTCATTGTATCCCTTGACAAAAAATACCAATAAAAACTGAAATACAAAACCTTCAGACTCCTCCCATCATTAAAGAAAATATAGGTTTAGGGTGAAAGAACTATAAACAATCCTTGTTTTTTGTCTTTTTTGACATCTTGTCTACTGGACTAATACGGCTTACCCATTTATATTGCACTACATATATACACATATATATATATATATATATTACACATACACACACACTGTGGTACCTTCACGTACTTAATTCATTCCATGATTCTGGTCACAAACCGAATCAAATTTCCCCATAAGGTTCAATGTAATACAGAATACGCCGGTGTAATATACTCAAACAATCCATCCTCCCCCGCCTCCTTTACCCACTTCAAGCCCTCCCGATTGCGATTTTTTCGTAAACTGATAACACTTTTCACCTCTTTCGTAAGGGCCTACCTGGTATCCGCCTATATTACACCTCGGTCCACCTAGCCCGTGTTATAGACTAGTGCCGACACCAAACCTCGAAACTGTGGACTGGCCTGGAACAAACCTTCTCTACGGTGCCGCTCCCGGGACTTCCCTGGTGCACTACCCCCTTGCCCCCAGCAGTTTGATTCCATCCCACGATCATGCCTACTCTCAGGGTGGCTAGAGCCGCCTTCGCTGCTCACTCCCTCTCCCCCTCACCTATGACCCCGATATTGGGTAACCCGGCTTTTCCACCTGGACTGGGGGACGCACGCTTCCAAGCACTTGGCACCCCAGGTAAATTCAGAGCGCTCCACTTCTTGACCGGAACCTCCTGGTCCTCTGTATTCACTGTGACCTCCCAGCAGGGCCCTTTACCCCTGGACCCGTAGTGGACCATGCAACTTACCCTCTTCCTGCGATCTCTCCCGCCCCCCTCACGATTCTCTTGAGCCCTGACCCCATTCGAACACGAAAGCAACCTAGAAGGCCAGGCCCGTCATGTTCTCTCATTTTGCTACAAGCTTCTCTTAGCTAGCTCCTCTACCGACACTCCATGGTTCTTTGGAAGACTTCCCGGGCAGCATCACCACATGGAAGCCCTCTCTCAGCGTTCTGTGACGCGCTCCCCAGCTTGACTGAGGAAACACAAAAGACTGAGGGAGTGGAGGAGAGGAGGGTCTTTTAAACAGATTAAGTGACGTGTTTCCTGTGTGTGGGGGAGGAGATTCCATCTCGTGATGCTGTCCTGGAAGACGTTATGGGAAATCTATCTTATGGAGGATCATACAAGTTCCCTTAACAACACCCCTGCTAAATTTAGAACCACTTGGTTTTACTGGATCGACTTTCTCTCCTCCCCGGCCTACACGAAACTACGTCAGGGCTCTGACGTGTGACACTCCTCACCAACCTGGACCCTGGCCTTGTCCCTCCTTCCTTCTTCCCATTGGGAAGAGTACCCACCCCACCTTTTACCTTACTGCCTACCCAAGTCCTTCCTGCCCCCACCCCGCCGCCTCATACAGCTCAACAAGCGGTTAGCATATTTTCCGCACCATTTCCCGAACCCAGTGGCATACAGTGAACCCCTGTCCGTTGACTCCACTCACTTTGCTTGCCTCACACCCTCGAGGGAGTGTCAGCAACCCCCATGTTGGAACAAATACCCTATAGCTAACAGACCTAGACAGAACACCAACTCCCCCCCCTTCCCAGCCCTAGGCTGGGACTTGCGGTTACCTGTTTGTTATATCTATGAGAAAACCTATCTCAACCGCTGAACGGCCCTTGTTGTAACTTGTAACACTGCATAATGGTTATGTAAGAATATCTTTTACGGCCTATGAGGGCCAATATTGTGCCTTGCCGCTATTACTTATTTGTGTGAAAGATTTTTGAAATAAAGAATTTATATAAAATGTAATACAGAATACTGTACAGTACTGTATGTGCTAAAAAGCTTCACAGCAAGTGTGCACAGGTCTGTCTGCGACCGCGATCTCGACTAGAGGAAGCCAAGAACACGTGTCAGAGCAGGGTAGATGGCTGTGATTTTGTTCGTCACCTGATGTGGAGTCCACGAACAGAAGCAAAATTTTGCCAAACTTTCTATTCGCGAACCGAATTGTTGGCGAACATAAGCGTTCGTGAACCAAGGTACCACTGTACATATACATACACTGTATATACACCATGCTGGCAGGTCTGCGTATATACTGTGCGCTTGCAGTTGTTGGATCTGACGCTGTTCTTGAATCTCTATAGTTGGAGAATTAAAGCCCAACTCCAGGAACTACAAAATACTACCATTGTAGTGGGACATCCTTGCACTGCCAGGTTTCAATGATCAATAATACTAGGGGATAGGGAATAGGGGGAATAATGACCTTACTCCTCTAGGGCAGGTTCCGGCTCTCCTCTGTGCCCGCTTGTGGGTGGATCCCCGCGGTCCTTGCGTACAGTGCAGACATATTAGCCCTGTATTGTACTTGATGACATCATTATGCAACCGCGGGCTGGAGCACACTATAGAGGAGGCTGTGGGGTCCGGTCGCACCAATGGAGGGAGATATGGTGAAGGGGGAAATAAGGTAAGTATTACACCTCATTTTTCTTACCCAAAAAGAAACGGGTATTTAGGTTGTGGAGTGCAGTGCATAGGTTGGAGGGGTTAAATGGGTTTCGTATTGCAAGGGTTTTGGGATTTCTCGGAGTTGAGCTTTAAGCCCTGGTTCACACCTAGGAGTTTCTCAGCAGTTCGAAAAGCGCTTTTAACTGCCCGACACAAGAAATCCCGTGATTCACAATGGCCCTGGTTCACACTGGTTCTGAGCAGGAAAACGCCAGACGCCTGAAAAGATACAGGAGCTTCTTTGGGCAGTTAAAAGCTCTTTTCCTCCCCATAGACTTCATTGGAAATGCCCAAAAATGCACAACAGAAGCTTGTTGCACATTTTCGTGAGCATTTTTGTACATTTAGACATGCGTCCTTCCATTGCCGACAATGGCTTACGAGCTGCCAATCAAAACGCGCATCTTCATGTACGCGCGTTAAAATGCGCATACAAATGAGCACAACGCGCAAATTACCGCATGCTGCTAACGCGCGTACAAAAACAGTGCCGCCTAGGTGTGAACCAAGGCATGAAATTGATGGTAATGTGTGTTTTTGTAATTTTTTTTGCTAAACACGCAGGAGCAAAGAAACAAATGCCCGTTACAGAAGGAAGGATGACTGGAGCAAGGTATCAGAGTAGACGTGATGCTAGAACCAGCAGAGGTCATGGCTGATAGTCATGCTGGATGGGGGTTATAGACTATCATTGGGTAGACGAGGCTAGGGTCGTTTGTAATACCGCCCGCTATAGACTCTACCTTGTCGTGGTGGGCGGGGCTTGTTGTCATCTTCTCTGATGACAATGTGACACAAAATAGAAGAGAGTTTCATCTTCGGCCGGTTGATTCAGCCAAAGCACTCTTGATGGGCGATCAGCATTCAGTGATTTGTTTATATGTTAAAAAGTAGGGATGCACCCATACCAAGTACAGTACTCGGTACAAGTACAGATACTTTTCCAGCTCCAAGACTAGACTAGAGAAAAATTCAAAAGTTAGGAGGCCGCTGCCATTTGTAAGGAGCACACGGAGCTCCTGGGATTGGTGCATCTTTGTTTTAATGTACGATTTTGTTTTTATAAATATAAATAAAGGCATGCACAGATACCAGTTTTGCGAGTACGAGTACTGGTACTTGCCGAGTACTTACAAGTACGAGTACCGATACATTTTTGTTTATTGTCATGTGAGAGTTTTTCTAAAACAATGCAGACTAATGATTTCAGGACAGCGGTGGAGTGCCAGAGCCAGGTCCCAGCTGCAACCGCTGCAACCCTGGTAGTTCTCATGACAAAAAACAAGTATCGGCATTGGTGCTCGAAAAGTATCGGTGCCTCCCTATTAAAAAGCATCAAACAAAAAAAACAGAAAAAATAAAGAATAAAAAGCCCAAATCTTCTCTTGCGTATAATCTTTATTATATTTCTTACAGCTGAACTCCGGGCAGACAGAAAAGAGCAGAGTGACAGAGAGGTGAGCTTCTTGTTTCACTCTCCAGGCTGAGGGAGGGACAAGACCTGTACGTGTTACTGAACTTCAGGAGAGAAAAATCCGGTCACCTGCCCAGCCAGACCAGGCTGTGTGGTGTGGCAGGGCTGTGTAAATCTCAGGACTGGATGGAGAGAATACAAATCTTTTGGCAGGCACAAAACCTCCCTTCTATCCATTTCATGTGTCTGCCTAGAGTTCGGCTTTAAGTTGTCATTTTCACAAAGTTTTTGTTTTCTTTCTTCCAATGGACAGGAACGCCAACCAGCAAAGAGCACCTGTCTCTGATCAAAAGCTACCAGGGCCGATATACAGATGAAGAATTCAGGAAGAATTCAGGAAGTGTTCAGTCTTTTCTGTGTCTATTCACCATTATAGAGCCGGGGACACGGGCTCCATCCACAACAGAAAATGAGAGCGCTGCCATGATGATTGTTATCACTCGCTGGTAGAAAAGACGCGGCTCCTTTCGCAATGGTCGGTACAGGAGCCCCACAGGCTGTTCAGCATTGTCTATACGCAGTACGCACTGCAGATGGCAGATAGCTCGGCTATGTGACGTCATACCATGGCGTCCTCTTGCGCGGTGACGGTCAAGCCGTTAACAGGGATTGGTGCGTTGTCCTTCTCCTCCGGCATATCGCTCAGTCTCATGTGTTGCCACATAAAGTCCACAAACATGGACGCCTGCAGAAGTCTGGCCATCCTCTGCATGTGTCGCTCTGCGGGGTGAAAGGAGGAAGAAGTCAGGAACAGAGGAGGGCTTGGCTACTGGACTGAGGGGGGAAATGGGGGCTGCCGCCTCTGCTACCCTACTCTGGTGCCAAGTGCCCGGCTTTCATGCTGATCCAATGGCTTCACTATGTTCACTGAGCTGAAACAAATCACACAGAATAAGAGTTCTGACCCGACTCTGACTTCACTTGTTCTGGGTCACCGACTCCAAATACTGAACCCACAGCAGCCAGGCAACTGAGATTTTTAGAGGAAGGCAGCAATGGCCGCCCACTTGTGTCACAAATGGTCACTTCTAATAGGTAAAAGATAAAACGATGATCCTCGGGATCAATAAAGGCTGCAGGATTTAGATGACAACTCTTAAAGCATTCGCTCATTACTGACAGAGAGGTCACCATGGAAGTCCCTAGAAGACCCCAAAGAGGCAGAATACATCTCAGATCAACAGACCCCATTGATATCTGAAATCTTACTTTTGGAAGGAGTGACCCTTTAAAACAGATGCCAAGCTCAGTGAAGATGACTTTAAATAAACCCCGCCCCTCAGTGTGGCCTGCGCTCTAAAATACTTGCATTACTCCTTAATACTTACCATTATACTCCTGAGTATTTAAATGTGTGGCCCTACCGCAAAGGCTCCCAGGGTCCGGCATCTGGCGGGCACACATTGCGGCCCCATTAGTTCCTACTCATGGCGGAGTACAGACCATCTATAGCAGGGGTGGGCAAACTTCAGCCCTTCAGCTTTGGTAAAACTACAAATGCCATCATGTATCTGTCTCTGGGAGTCACACCTGTGGCTGTCAATCTTGCAATGCCTCATGGGATTTGTAGTTCCACAACAGCTGGAGGGATGGAAGTTGCCCGCCTCTGACCTATAGGAATGAATAGAGCCACAGTATATGTGCACACTAGGTGCAGGACCCTGGCCCGGATGTCTCATACAAAGCTGTGTGGTGCAGGGCTGCTCAGTAAAGGACCCGGGAGTGGGGGGTAAAGGTAAGTATTTTAGTGTGGGGGGAAAATCAGGGTAGATTATAAAGACAACATGACTAATGTCACCTATTAGCGGGTCCTCACCTGTGTAGGGGATAAGAGCTTCCACGTTGCCTCGGATGGAGCTGTACTGGAGCAGAGTGTCGGGCGGTACATGGGTGAGGATGATGTTCAGCACACACTGCGCCTCGTGACAGTTCCGGGAATTTGTGTTCCAGATGGTGCAATATCTCAGGATGGCCTCTGACAACGTAGGATAAGGAGTAAGTACATCAGAGTTCAATCATTACACACAGCAGCCGCTCCCATACTGTGAATGTACTGTATAGAAACCAATATACATGATCATCCCCAGTGTGGGGTTTCTATTAATTTGTCCACTCATTTGTCCCCCCCCCACAACATAAAACACTGTTATGCACTCCCTTACCTGTCTGGTCACTGCGTAACCTCAGCAGGTTTTTCTGCAGATCATCTTTTCCTTGGGGTTCCTGCAGAATGGCTGAAATTAAACAGATTGAAGATTAGATCTTTGCTGGCCCTTAAACAATGCCGCTATTTCAGGTGCATTAGAAGGCCTACTCTCCCTGTAAAGGGGAAGGTGGGAGGGCAGCTTCTTTTTTTTTTCTTTTTTTTTAAGGAGATGACCTAGGAAAGGCCTTATTAAAAAATTATGGCAAAAAATAAATAAATAACGGTCATTGTAAAAATGTAAACATCCTCGCTTTTTAGCTTCAATGAGAAACAGCGCATTAACGATTCACAGTGCATGTATTATTATTATACAGGATTTATATAGCGCCAACAGTTTGCGCAGCGCTTTACAATATAAGGAACACATTACAATCACAATACAAATCAAGACAAGATGGTAAGAAGGGCCCTGCCCCTGAGGGCTTACAATCTAAATGGGAGGGGCCAGTGATACATGAGGAGGTAGCTGTGTGGGGATGAATTGTTTGAGAACGTGATGGTTCAGTGGTTGGGTTGTGGTGGGATAGGCTTCACCTGAAGAGATGAGTCTTAAGAGATCGCCTAAAGGCAGTCAAGGTGGGATCAGGATTAAGTATCATTCAGAGGTCAGTGGTATGTAACACAGAGTACAGGGGTTAGGAGTAAGTAATGCAGAGATCAGTAGTATGTAACACAGAGTAATGGGGCCAGAAGCATGCAAAGAAAAAAAAGTGCAGAGGTCAGGTGTATGTACAGTGGTTGGTAAACAACACAGAGTGCAGGTGTAAGTAGTACCGGTATGTAAGGCAGAGTGCAGGGGTCAGTAGTATGTAATGCAAAGTACAAGGGTCCGTAAGGAACGCGGAGTGCAGGTGCAAGTAGTATATAATGCAGAGTGCAGGTGTCAGTCACATGTAACGCAGAGAACACAGGTAGGTGGTATGTAACAGAGTACAGGGATTAGTAGTAAGTAGCACACAGTGCAGGGGGTCAGTAGTATGCAATTCAGAGTACAGAGGTAATTAACGCAGAGTGCAGAGGTCAGAAGTAAGTAAAGCAGAGATCAGTAGTATGTAACACAGAGTACAGGGGTCAGTAGTGCATTCAGAAGTACCACAGAGTTCAAAGGTCACTGCCCAGCTCCATGGGCCCTGTCCTTCCCCAATACACTGCAACCAAAGAAAGCAGCACCTCTGCCATGTTGTTTTCTCTTTCTCCCCAAAAATTGTTATTGCCACTTGAACAGATATGTAATCAGCTAGAGCACATGCCTCAGCTTGCTGTATATCTGCTCAAGCGGCAATTACATTGTTGGAGCTAAAGAAAAAAAAAAAAGACGTGATAAGAGGTGCCGCTTTCCTTGATTGATTGCAGTGTATTGGGAAAGGACGGAGCCCACTGAGCTGGGCAATGACCTCTGAACTCTGCAGTACATACTTACGGACCTCTGAACTCTAAAATAAATGATTATTGCCACTTGAACAGATATACAAGTAAGCTGAAGTACATGCTTTATCTTGCTGTATATCTGTTCAAGTGGCAATAAAGTTTTTTGGAGCTGAAGAGCAAAAGCCCATAAGATGCTGGGCTCAGGCTGTACAGAACCACAAAACAAAAGGACGGTCCCACCATAAAGTGATAGTAGGAAAACCTGATTACTGCAGGAACGGCTCCTTTGTTGGTCAGGAGGGGACGGATAAACCTACAAGTGTACAATGCTTTGAAATATCTCGGTTTCCAAAAGTTATATTCAGAGTGAATACTCCACCTTTTATAACTCTGAGCGCGGTATGCGGCTGGTCTAAGGTGATGGCCAGGCCCAGAGCCTTCAGGAACCTCTTCTCATGTAAAAGGTTTGACAGCTCTTGCTGTCTGCAGGAGAGAAGGAGAAATGGTGTTACAATACAAACAAGGGAGCAATCCAACAGATGATTGGAAATCAAGAGTGCACTTACTTCAAGATCTCATCCTCCTTTTTGGCTAGTTCTTCAGCCAGCTCTGTCTCTGTGACGTCCTGGGAATAAAGCAACAGATTATTTCATTGTTCAAATGCCCCCAGCGCTCATTACAAAGCATATGTCTAATTACAAGGGGTCTGCTGAATGAATGGGAACCTATAGTTCTATAAATGGGTGGATATGACATTATTGCTCATAATATCATCCTAAGCGTCGCCTCCGCTCCTCCAAAGACCTCCTGCTTTCTAGCTCCCTTGTCAACTCCTCCCATGGTCGCCTCCAGGGCTTCTCTAGAGTCTCTCCCATCCTCTGGAACTCTTTACCCCAACCTGTCTGTCTATCTCCCACACTGACTGCCTTTAGGCGATCGCTAAAGACTCATCTCTTCAGGGAAGCCTATCCCACCTCAAACTAGGCACTGAACCATCACATTCTCAAACAATTCATCCCCACGCAGCTACCTCCTCATGTATCCCTGGTCCCTCCCTTTTAGATTGTAAGTCCTCAGGGGCACGGCCCTCCGTACCATCTTGTCTTGAATTGTATTTTAATGTCTTTCTTGTATTGTAAAGCGCTGTGCAAACTGTTGGCGATATATATATATCCTGTATTATAATAATAATAATAATAATTATGTGGGGGTTGTGTAGAATCTCTTGAGAGAAACCACTGTTTTCAGTGGCCTCTTTGTGGACCGGCTCACTTTAAAGCCCAACTCGAGGCAAAAGTAGCAGCCCCCCACCCCCAATTCCTCTCACCTATTTACATTTAAAATGTTTTGGTTTTGGATACATAGAGTAGGAAATGGTTAAAACCCTGCCAGTTTTGTTTTTCTCTGCAGCCTGTGTCCCATCAGGGAGATTTCCCTCCATTTCCTTCCCCAGAGACACAGCAGGAAGAAAAAGGATCTCTTCACACACCACCCTGTTGAGTGACAGCTGCAATCAGCAAAGATCTTGCCGAGTCAATGCTAATGCCCTTCATAGGCAAAGGGTATGTCGGACCTCTAGAGAGAGACCCCTGCTTCCACACAGAGAGAGGAACGGTCCTTCTCTGCAGAATGCTGGCAGACTTTTCTACTCATGCTCCGACTGTTTTGATGCAAATGTAATGTATTGAATGTGCAGTTGGACTCTTGCATATACCCAATACTTCATCAGGCACACAACCAGACAGCTCTCCCACCTTCCACAGAATAATGCTCGAGTCCGCGGATCCAGTCACCAGAGCGCTGTCCAGTTTGTTGCTGTGCAGACCCCACACTTTGTCCTCATGGGAGTCCAGTGTCTTCACACACTCGTTTGTCTTAATGGTCCACAGCTTCAGCAGGCCATCTGAGCCACTAAGGACAGGAACAAGGAAACGGCATTAGTATGGGCACAGTCAAAGATTGTATTTAAAGGGCAAGTCCAGCTTTGACTTGGGTAAGGGAAGGGATGAATTCTAACAACTCGTCAAGGAGTTTAGAACCCCTGTGGGTGATCCCCCTTCTGTTGCCAGCACAGCTGTGACTGGTTAATTGGATTTTTGGCCAAGTTGCTGTTGTCACTGGCCCAAATGCGTTCTACACATATCCCTATAGAGCATCTACTTAAGGCCACAGAAATATTGTATCATAAGCACCTCGGTGGACTTTCCATCGAAAAATATGGAAACCTCATTTGCTGAAAAGCCCATCTAAGTCTGCCGGGGCTATGCTGGTCCTACGGGTAATCTCTCCTCCAGGAAAATCAAAGATTGCTCCATCACCGCCCAAAACTGACAAATCAGCTTTAGGTCGAGCAGCTTTTTAATGCCGTTTTGGAAAAGCAATCACTGTTCAAGTAGAGAGATTCTGACATTTACCTTGTAAGCAGCTGTGTACCACGACTGACAAATATAACCTTCAGCACTGAGGCATCGTGACCTTCAAATGTCTGAAAACAACGGAAAACACAAAGTCAGATGTAATATTATTAGGAGTCTTGTCTGGGGAAGCAGCAGGAGAGGGGATGTTGGGAGGAAGTAGTGACAGGTGTGCTTTAAAAAACATTGCTGTGCAAGTGAACATGTATAAGATACAAAGTTTGAAAAAATACATGTAAAAGATACAAATTTTAAAAAAAAAAAAAAAAAAAAACTCAAGTGGTGAAAACCCAAAGAGGCACCGGTCAATATTTCTGTGGCCTTATTAACACGTTGGGTGCACCTACGTATGAAAACAACGATTGCACTACATATGTTAGGCATCGCTGTTTTCGCCAGAGTGGGAGCAATAATTCCAGGGCCAATATTAACAGGTATCTCTAAACTGATGACCTGTATAGCTTTTAAAGCGTCACCTATGGACAATTTGTGCTACTGTATTTTGTCACCGTTTCACTGACGCACATAATTTTTAGGCCTTGGTATGTTGGGTATTTACTTATCGTAACCTCATCTCTTATATGTTATATGTTTTTATTGCTATCCCTGTCAGGAAGATACAATCTCTCTAATTGTTCTGATTAGCAATGTCACCGAGATTGAAAGTGAGGGTAAATCCAAAATATTTGTTGCAACCAGAACAAGAATAGAAGAGAAATCTTACAATGAGGACATGTGTTCCCTGAAAACTGGGTATATTAAGGATACACCTCAAATGAAATAAAGGATATCCCTGATATTTAAAAAAATCCTCTCACTTAAGTCTGCAGGACAGGAAGTGAAGGTATATCTACCTGAGAC
The DNA here is from genome assembly GCF_000935625.1 of Nanorana parkeri. Classification (NCBI taxonomy): domain Eukaryota; kingdom Metazoa; phylum Chordata; class Amphibia; order Anura; family Dicroglossidae; genus Nanorana; species Nanorana parkeri. The sequence goes on along the minus strand of NW_017306776.1, from coordinate 722,162 downwards.
ACAGATGGCGTAAACAAAAAACTTGACAGCTTGACCAAAATAAAAAAGGTTTTGGCTTTAGATATACGGTATCCACAGACAAAACGGTACAGGTCATTTCAGCCAGAGTAGGCCATGTCTTTAGATACCAGCAGACAACTCTGGACACCTACATTCAGGGAAATGATACATAGACAGAGTAACATTTTGTGAGCCCCCCATATACAAATTTTGATTACCTTCAAGCAGGTGAAGTCTTGCAGCCCCCACAGCTTCAGGGATCCATCTGCAGATGACGTAGCTACAACTTGATCTGCCGGTGAAAACTGGACACACCAGATGCCCCGCTTGTGTCCCCTGAAGACGCCCATCATAGACAGGTCTGCCGCTGACCACAGCTTGGCTGTTTTGTCTTGAGAGCCGGAGACGATCAGCTTGTCATTGGGAGATACAGCAATGCTGTTGATATCCTGCATAGAGAGAATGACAAATGAAGACCTTTATTTATCAGGCACACAATGTGATATCATCCTGGGAACAATCCTAAATATCAAATTCCAAAGTAAATGGATAAAACTCTACTACCTCTAGCCTCTCTGTGCATTGGAATGAACAGTACTATGTGGCGCCATGACTGAAGTTTCATACATTGCACCTCCTACTGGTTAAAATTCATATTGCAGCATCTCTAGTTATACTTCTGCTCTATGGAAACATTGTATCAGGCCATTATTGGATCAGACTTCGCTGGGACATTTTGTAAAATGTCCGTGCTTGCCGTGCTATGGTATTACTATTCAATGTCATAGACACCTATGTAGGTGAACTCTCTATTGGCTAAAGCAATGTTAGTGTAATCAGCATTCCTGAATACTGGCTTAGATTAAACCCAACAACCAAAAAAAATAAATTAGGGCTGTTACTGATTAAAATTTTCGTTTGATTAATTTCGAATTATAACGCACATACAGATCCAACTACATTGACCTATTCTAGCCACTTGGGGACATCAACGTCACCGGACTCCTCCCCCCTTCCCTTGCAGACGGAGCCACTTGGGGACATCGACATCACCGGACTCCTCTCCCCTTCCCTTTGTTAGCTGACGGAGCCACTTGGGGAAGGGGGGAGGAGTCCGGTGACGTCGTTGTCCGTGACGTCACCGGATCTCCAACGGGACTCCCGGAAGCCGGCGGAGAAGAGAATATTTTCATTAGCGATCAAAAAAATTTTAATCGATCAAAAAGATAACGATTAATCGAGAAATGAATCGTTAATTTGCACAGCCCTAAAAAAATTTTTTTATAAATTTAAAATACAGCACAATCTGCAACATTCACCTCCTTCCCGGTGATGCCCCCCCATTAAATCACTCCCAGCAGTAGATATACTGAGTCCTCAAGTTCCATTCAGCTCAGCGAACTGAGGACAGTGTGATTTTAGAGCATCATGAACCCACCTCAGGGGGTGTCACAGTGGCACCCTACATTTCCAGTGTATTGATGCAGAAGCACTGACATCCTCAAGTCAGCACTATTCTTTGCATCATTAGAGCTCAAGCACACAAGTGTAAATACAGCCGTATAGGCATATAGCCCCAGCTGCTGTGTTTTTCTGTCCATATGCTTATATGGGCAGAAAATTATGTATGAGGCACTTACATACGCACAATTTCCCGAATGCAAAACTTCTGTGTTCAGGCACTTACCCCTGTGCAAATGCCGACACTGGCATTTACACGTGTATGCCTGCGCAAAGCATTTTCTGTCCATACAAGCCTATGGACAGAGTAATGCAGCAACTGGTCCTCTCGGGGCTGCAAATATAGGCATATTTTATGCTGTATGCCTGTACGCATGTATCTGCACCTGGGTGCCTGAGACCTTAAAGATCGCCCACCCTGGGGGAAGAGGCCAATAGGAAAAGAACCCCGCTCATCACGTGACCAGCCGGAGGATACTGGAATTCTGATACTGAAAAGTAGGGATTCAAAAAAAATAAGGGGTAGTATAAAATGCTGTCAGGGGCCTCAAATGATTGGGGGCTTAGCCATTGAATTAGTTAGAGGATAAGCCACTTATTTTGCTTCTGACAAGCAAATTGATCTACATAAATTCAGGAGTAAAGTCCAAGACATTTAGCATCACTACCAAGCAGAGTGTATATACAAGTATATATAGCTTCTCCCATCTATATATGCAGTAGGATATAAACAAAGCATTTTAAAAAGACAACGCACGCTAATAGCACAGCTTACATTAAGTGGATTACATAAAATCCTATTTCAGAGCAAACATCTCACCTTGTCATGTGCCTTCTCCGTACAAGCAGCATGTAAGCTTTCCATAATAGGTAACTGGTCTTTACTTTGGATGAAAATGGATTCTGGGAGCTTCCAGACCTTTAAGGTTAAATCCTGGCTTCCACTCACAATAAAGGACTGCTTGAGTCTGATAAAATACAACAATCAGTTAATAACCCCACCTGCATCCATGTCCCAAGTCTTTGTCAATGAAAACCAGAGTTCGTTAGTAGTTGCCAGTGTTAAGTTTTGTTTGTTGTAGAAGCACCATTGCACCAGGCAAAATAAATGCATTTTCTTACCTGGTATCACCACTGAAGTAATATGTTTGCTGGCTTACGTCTACAGCATTCATTTACCTCCAAGGTAACCAACCTCATGCTGTAATACGCACAGCCAGTACAGCACAGCATGTGCAATCTACATGGAGCTTTGTATACCAGATGCAAGGCTGCAGTGACCAGCACTAGGTGTGCATTACAGCCGGTAATGCACACTAAAGTTGAAAACGGAACACTATAGGTGCAACCATGGACAGGAAGATGATCCTATAAAGATTTCAGTACAAGCTTAACACACCTTTAGTCGCTTGAACTTGACCTGAACCTGACCTCAAAATAAACAAATTGCTATGGTATAGGGAACATTTAGATATGTTACTTGTGCCGAAGTAATACCCTTAAGGTTTCATTCTCCTCTGGAAAAATACCTTTTTGGTATATGTAGGTGCCTAGACACTTCTATGCCTACAGCCTCATAGCTCGATATCTGCAGTGTGAGAGCTAAGACACTGCTGCCCTTGGTCTCAGGAGATTTGGAGTATGATTTGGTGATATCAGTACTGTGCTGCTCACTGTTCTCCTTGTTAGAGACCCTGACTTGAGGAAGTGAGGCCCTGCCTCTACCAAGATGGACGCCTCTACACAGACACACAGTGCGTCAAGTCTGAAATGGCAAATGGCAAAAAGCTTAGCTGCAGGAAACAAAATTTAATCCTGGTGACTAGGTCCTTTTTGTTGGACACAGTTTCCAGAGCTCATGTTCTATTGAAAGCCAGTCTGCCTAATTCATAGGCTTAGTGCTGCTGTGAAACAGAATAGAGATACATTGAAAGAGCTAAACCTTGTTAAGATGGCCATTCCCACAGCAAAAATTCTATTGGCATTTATATACACTAATGATTTCTTGGTGTAGCATACACAATGCCCATGGTGACCATGAATGTGCACATATCCCAAACTCACCAGGATGTAGTTCCCAAGTACTCTCAATGCTTGCAGAGAAATGCCAGGGCAGTCAATCATTAGTTCACAGCTGTCTGCCATTTCCTCTAAAGCTGGCCATACACTTCACAACCATCGCACGACTTTCGTCTTGCGATGGTTGTAAGGTAATTAAAAGCTCATACGATCTGCCCATCTTGGACAGGCAGATCGTACTTGCGATCATCGCAAGCCCTCCCCGCTGAGGGGAGGTCTTCCGATGATTCCAATGCTCAGCGGGGAGGGCTTCCGATGATTCCAAAGTTGAGCGGGGAGTGTGACAAAAGACATGCGACCGTACAGTAGAAACGGTCGCACGCCTTCCATACACCTGCCAATTATCGAACGATCGCGGGATTTCCCGCGATTATTGTACGATAATCGGCAGGTGTATGGCCACCTTTACAATGTAATGTTTTAAAGGAAAAAGCCAATTAACATCAGATTTTCCTACCTTGAACAGGAGATTGCTCCAACACCGTTAGCATGACCTCCACCCATGGCAACACAAGCCACCTTTCCACTAGACTTTGCCATCTTCCAAACTCTGACAGTTCTGTCCTAAAGTAAAGGAAGCAGTGATAGAAAATTACAGACTTGCATTGCTGTAAAGCTTCAGATTCTAGGTTATTGCTCTATATCTTTAAATAATAAACTATGAAAGTCTTCTGTTGCAACAAGCATCATCAGGAAAGGAATTCAATGGTGAAAAAAAAGGCTTAATTTAGAAAAAAAAACAAAAAAACCCAGAGGAAACTATGTGCTGTCCTCTGCTGCTGCCAGCATAGGGAAGCCAATCTCATGGGTTGGTACAGCTAACACAGAACAGTAGAGATGAAATAAACAAATAAAGCTCCCTTAAAGCAGAACTCCAGGAATTTAAAAAACATACCCTTGCAGTGGGCTACTTCCGCACTGCAAGGGTTAAGTGCTCGTTTTGCCCATGGGGCTCTAATAACGTTGTATTACTCACCTGATCCTCTGCCCTGCTGGGCTGCTAGACCGAACCCCTGCAGCCTCTTCTCCCCCGGGCTCCGGCAGTCTAAGGACCGCGGACGTCATCACGTCTAATGCAGGCCCATTAAACTGCATTGGATGTGAGGACGCTGAAGGACATCCCATAGCCACAGCAGAGTGGGATAGGCGAGCACTGACCACCACAGGACTGAGGATCAGGTGAGTAAATCTGCTTTAATCGAGTCCCATTTAACCCTTTAAGTGCAAGGGAAGTACCATTGCAAGAGTAAGTTTATGAAATTCCCAGAGTTCTTCTTTAAATTTGCCTTCAACCCTAATCCATAATAAGATGAACGGCCACATTTTCCCCCTAGTGAGAAACCAGTTTTAATGCCAAAGGACTATTATGCATAAGAGGGAAGAACTAGATTGCACCCAAACATTATGTGCTTAACAAAGGGTCTGAGGTGAAGCTGACTTTAAATTTGCCTATGAAGGACTTCTTTTTGCAAGTAGTAAGCACCGCTATATAGCTGCGTGCCAAGTAAACCTGTGAGGATGGCGACGTAGGAGCTGCCAAAGCTGGGGCTGTTACCCCTATCCTGTTATCACTTCCTAGTGAGTCACTGACCTGCAACAAGCGTGCAACCAGAGGTCTGAAACAGTTCACTTTGCAGACTTGTTCATAAGGTCATTGACTGGCTAGGGAGTGAAGCTATTGATTTCATGTCATGACTGTGCTGCTCACTGTTCTGTTTGTTGGTGTTAAAGCTGTCCCTAAGGACCGGCAGTACAAGGATCTCCCTGCCTTTTCTTTATTCAATCTGTGCTTTCTGAACCCGGCCTGCTGCTTCTTGATCATGACCTTACCAGTCATCGGGCGTGTTCGCAGCTCCACATGCCGAGCCCGCCATAAAGCTGACAGCTTCCAAAGTAAATCACAGGTACTGCTGTAATGCAGCGCCAATCACAGGTACTGAGACATTATCCCGGTCCGCAGCTGCAGAGATCGGGAAATGTCTCAGTACCTGTGATTGGCACTGCCAGCTTCCTGGCAGGCTCGGCACATGGAGCTGCGAACACGCCCGAGCCAATCACTACCAGTCCTCAGAGGGCAGCTGTGACATGAACAGAGACTTGGCTTCAGAACCAGACAGAGAGCTCTGACATGAACAGAAACTTGGCTTCAGAACCAGACAGAGAGCTCTGACATGAACAGAAACTTGGCTTCAGAACCAGACAGAGAGCTCTGACATGAACAGAAACTTGGCTTACCTCAACACAGAGACTTGGCTTCAGAAGCAGGCATGGTAAATCAAAAAAAAAGGTATAAAGACCAGCTGCAGAGAGCCTACAGGCAATTCAGGTGACTAACCCTTTACTCTCTTTTTTTGGGCACAGCTTCCACAGTACAGGTTCTCTTTAAAGCGAGCAACATCATTATTCTCATACATCTGTTGACGATTCCCTTTAAAGTCAAAATTATACACACTATCGGCTGTCATTCGTGCTGAGTGTGGAAAGCTTACCTTAGCGCAGGTGACAAACATAAATCCTTTCTTAAAGACGTCAAGTGCCAGAACAGTTTCTAGAAAACATAAGCATCAATGAGAGCAAAAAGTAAACATTGTAACACAGCAATCGTATCCTAATGCACCAATCTAGGGCTGCAACCAACTAATTGATTGTCAACTATTCTCATTATGGATTAGTTGGTTGGATCCCCTAGCTCTTAGCTCCCTCCTCCACGCTGGAACGAGGGCACACCAAGCAGTGGCCGGGTGAAAAAGCCAGCCTGCTATTGACTATTGCAATTTGAAATGGCCAATAGCAGGCTGGCTATTGCACCAAAAAAATGCAAGGGTTAAGTGCTCGTTTTGCCCATGGGGCTCTAATAACGTTGTATTACTCACCTGATCCTCTGCCCTGCTGGGCTGCTAGACCGAACCCCTGCAGCCTCTTCTCCCCCGGGCTCCGGCAGTCTAAGGACCGCGGACGTCATCACGTCTAATGCAGGCCCATTAAACTGCATTGGATGTGAGGACGCTGAAGGACATCCCATAGCCACAGCAGAGTGGGATAGGCGAGCACTGACCACCACAGGACTGAGGATCAGGTGAGTAAATCTGCTTTAATCGAGTCCCATTTAACCCTTTAAGTGCAAGGGAAGTACCATTGCAAGAGTAAGTTTATGAAATTCCCAGAGTTCTTCTTTAAATTTGCCTTCAACCCTAATCCATAATAAGATGAACGGCCACATTTTCCCCCTAGTGAGAAACCAGTTTTAATGCCAAAGGACTATTATGCATAAGAGGGAAGAACTAGATTGCACCCAAACATTATGTGCTTAACAAAGGGTCTGAGGTGAAGCTGACTTTAAATTTGCCTATGAAGGACTTCTTTTTGCAAGTAGTAAGCACCGCTATATAGCTGCGTGCCAAGTAAACCTGTGAGGATGGCGACGTAGGAGCTGCCAAAGCTGGGGCTGTTACCCCTATCCTGTTATCACTTCCTAGTGAGTCACTGACCTGCAACAAGCGTGCAACCAGAGGTCTGAAACAGTTCACTTTGCAGACTTGTTCATAAGGTCATTGACTGGCTAGGGAGTGAAGCTATTGATTTCATGTCATGACTGTGCTGCTCACTGTTCTGTTTGTTGGTGTTAAAGCTGTCCCTAAGGACCGGCAGTACAAGGATCTCCCTGCCTTTTCTTTATTCAATCTGTGCTTTCTGAACCCGGCCTGCTGCTTCTTGATCATGACCTTACCAGTCATCGGGCGTGTTCGCAGCTCCACATGCCGAGCCCGCCATAAAGCTGACAGCTTCCAAAGTAAATCACAGGTACTGCTGTAATGCAGCGCCAATCACAGGTACTGAGACATTATCCCGGTCCGCAGCTGCAGAGATCGGGAAATGTCTCAGTACCTGTGATTGGCACTGCCAGCTTCCTGGCAGGCTCGGCACATGGAGCTGCGAACACGCCCGAGCCAATCACTACCAGTCCTCAGAGGGCAGCTGTGACATGAACAGAGACTTGGCTTCAGAACCAGACAGAGAGCTCTGACATGAACAGAAACTTGGCTTCAGAACCAGACAGAGAGCTCTGACATGAACAGAAACTTGGCTTCAGAACCAGACAGAGAGCTCTGACATGAACAGAAACTTGGCTTACCTCAACACAGAGACTTGGCTTCAGAAGCAGGCATGGTAAATCAAAAAAAAAGGTATAAAGACCAGCTGCAGAGAGCCTACAGGCAATTCAGGTGACTAACCCTTTACTCTCTTTTTTTGGGCACAGCTTCCACAGTACAGGTTCTCTTTAAAGCGAGCAACATCATTATTCTCATACATCTGTTGACGATTCCCTTTAAAGTCAAAATTATACACACTATCGGCTGTCATTCGTGCTGAGTGTGGAAAGCTTACCTTAGCGCAGGTGACAAACATAAATCCTTTCTTAAAGACGTCAAGTGCCAGAACAGTTTCTAGAAAACATAAGCATCAATGAGAGCAAAAAGTAAACATTGTAACACAGCAATCGTATCCTAATGCACCAATCTAGGGCTGCAACCAACTAATTGATTGTCAACTATTCTCATTATGGATTAGTTGGTTGGATCCCCTAGCTCTCTCCTCCACGCTGGAAGGAGGGCACAGCAAGCAGTGGCCGGGTGAAAAAGCCAGCCTGCTATTGACTATTGCAATTTGAAATGGCCAATAGCAGGCTGGCTATTGCACCAAAAAAAAAGTCCATGAACCCTTCGCATTCAGAAACCACCGTTTTCTAACAAATAAGGGTGGGTGCTGCGGTAGTCGACGGCTGGCAACCGTAGTAGATATCAAGTGGAATATGAAGAGACACCGGGACTCCAAAAGTGAATCAAATACGTCTGTTTCTTGACATACGAGTAGCACAGTGCGATACACATAATGCAACGTTTCGGGGTTACACAGGATCCCCTTCATCCGGCAGAACTTGGCTATTGCACCAGCTCACTACCTGCTGTATTTACACTCAGCTGTTGTCCACGGAATCTTGCCACTGGCAGCTGTCATTGCTCGGCTGAAGCTATTCAAGCGCCATGTGCTTACTATACAATTATTAAAAAAAACAATTCAAAAAAAAAGGTGAGAAGAAAAAAAAAAAAAAGTCCTTTTCAGTTTCAGATGATTCTGAGTAAGGGGGCTTGCCCCTGAAACAAGTCAATCTTGGCTGACTGCGGTCGGTGGACGGTGATGTGACCGGAGACTACCGTGTTACATGGTCGGGGATATACCATGTTGGGTTAACAGACAGTGTGGCCTCTCATTTGTTGTTAAAGCCTGATGAAAATGTTTGTTTGCGAGTACTTTTATCCCTTGTTTTATTTATTGTAATAAACGATTTTACACACGGAGGTGGCGCTCTGTTCCCTTTTGTTTTCTATATTCGTGGTGTAAGAAACTGTGATAAAGTGTTGAAAACTTTGAGTGTGCAACAGCAAGTGGATTGTTCAGCTGGCAGCCATTAGCACTGTCTTTTCAGTTTTGGGCCTGATAAATTCTGCTGCGGGAGGTGCGTTGCAGTGCCATTCATTTCAATGGCACCCCAAACGCACCTCCCACCCACAGTGTGATCTCCCGCACTGGACCGCACGTTACCACAATGTCGTGCGCTCCAGTGCAGTGCCACTGCAAAAAATTGTGCATGCAGTTTTATTCTGAAGTAAACTTTGTAACACTGCATGTGTGTATTTTATTTTACATTTAGGATGGCGTTTCATTTAATTTTTTTATCCGATCGAAAAAATAAAATCGGCCAACTAATCGATTCTGAAAATAATCATTAGTTGCAGCCGTAAACGAATCATGCAGCTGTATTGGTCATTTACTCTTTCAGTGGAATACTTATGAACACATTTAAAAAGTCACCAACCTAAGGTGGAATTAAAGTGAAATTATTGGCAGAGAAGTGTGCAAAGCCTCTTGTAAGGTAAGCTGGCCATACTTGCACATTGCAACTGCGTACAAAACAACAGAAAAATCAAGTGTTTTAAATGACTACACGCAATCTTTTTCTTTTCCATAAAATTGTTTTATTCTTGCAGGGTGATTCTTAAAGGAGAACTATGGGGTCAGTGTTTTTCCCCATAGTTCTCCTTAGGGTAGCGGGAGGACACAAACTAGCGTCCTCCCGTTACCCTAAGCTCAGTATACCGCGAGCTACAGCTCGCGGTATACTGAGACGCCGCACCTGGAGCGGATCCCGACGTAGATGACGGGATCCGCCCAGCTGCGTGAGTGACAGCTGGCTCTGCCTATCTAGAGGCAGAGCCAGATGTACCCGCCCCCTCCCCCGTCCGTTCCGCCAGTCAACGCTGGCAGATCGGAGCGGGGAGAGGGGAATCCAGCCCCTCCCCCTGTCACGGCAGAGAGCCGTGACAGGATCGAGAGGTGAGGGAACCCGGTATGTGTTCCCTCACCTCCCGATCTACTGAGCCGACCTGTGACAGTCTCATTGTCACAGGTCGGCTTAGAACTATGAGGTGAGGGAAAAGCACTCACCTCATAGTTCTCCTTTAACTTGTTAGCAAATTTGACTATTTCAGAAAGACTCAATTCCCTAGCACAACCCCCCCTCTCCTTGCATGGCATAGCCCTTTCCTACTCTGGGGATCTGCAATCTTCTGTGCCGGCCCAGCTACTTCTCTCCTTCTTAGATAGAGAGTCAATTGACATATAAATGCACATATAATCTTACAGGGGAAAAAACCTGTTAAAATGAATGGTCTGGTCTCAAACACTTTGGGAGCTTCAGATGCTGCTAATTCTACATTAATAAGGATGTAGAAAAAAATATTTCATACTGCCTCCTTGTGGATATCAGCAAAAGAGCTGCATTATGAAATAGCAAAAAACAAAAACTACTTTTTAAAAAACACACTGACACTTGCAGGAATATATATGTTCAGAGCAGCCCACCTCAAGGCAGCATTGTGGAAAGCTGACTAATGTAAGCACCGTTGTCCGTGTTAAATGAATTGCATCAACCCTCTAACTCAGGGGTAGGCAACTCCGGCCCTCCAGCTGTTCTCTAGCTACAAATCCCAACATGCCTCTGCCTCTAGGAGTCATGACAGTGATTGTCAGTCTTGCAATGCCGCATGTGACTTGTAGTTCTACAACAGCGGGAGGGCCAGGGTTGCCCACCCCTGGTCTACCTGACACTTTTGACTGCCAGCTTGGTGTGTTAAAAGAAATGTAAAAGATAACAAACTTACTGGCAGGTTTATCAGGTAATGTAAACTATGTTATGGGGGTTTCAATAAGCATGTCACCAGCACGCAGAGCTTCCAAATCAGTGCAAATCCATTTTATTGATAGATGTCTCTCAAATGCCAATGGACATTGCTATGTTATGGGGGGGGACTCATTTTTCATGTTGCCCAAAGTTCCACCGTACGAATTTATAACATTTACCGAACATTTCTAATTTCAGCTTTGCTTTTGGGAAACAGTTACATTGTCAGGTTTAGTTGCAATTTAAGCTTTAAAAAAGGAATCTTCCAGAACAAGAACAGCTCCTTACCTGTGTGGCCGTACAGGATCTGGCAGTTGGAGGTTGCCAGCTCGAAGACTTTAATTTGGGGGCTGTTTGTAGCCACCACGATGTGAGAATCGGACGGGCCCAGGAATTTCACATCCAGGACTTCATCATTGTAGCCTGCAAACTGGGTTAAAAACAGGTTCATTTATAATATACGTCACATATAATATACGAGGATTTTTATAATAGCAGAATAGGGGGCTGGAGGACAGACTAAGGGCCCCTTTCACACTGGTGGTCCGATCGGGTCCGTATGTCAGTTTTGTCAGGTGGACCTGATCAGATGCCCAATGCTAGTCTATGGGCAGCTGGGTCTAAACAGATGGGCATCCGTTTACATCCAGGTACCCCTGACTCCCTGGCCAGGTCCGGATAAACCAATTGAACAGTGTTCCGTTTTGCCGGACCTGATCTTGCTGGATCGGGGGTAGTCTGATGTAAACAGATACATGTCCGTTTACATCTGACTCCCCATAGACCAACAGGGGGTTCAGCAGTTTTAGTTCTTAAAACTGGACGGCATGGGTGTCGCAGTAGTGAGATCAGATCCGATCAGGAGGGAACCGTGCATTGATCCCCTACAGATCAGCCTGTGTGAAAGGGGACTAAAGATGAAAAAGTAGGAGGACAGCAAGGGAGCTAGCAATTAAATAAACACTAAAATTTTGGTTGAAACCACCAGTGTGCTCCCATAGCGGACCCCTAGCCCCCATTCACACCTGAGCATTCTGTCACGTTTCCTGAAGCCCAACAGTGCACAATTCTATTATTTTCAATGGTGCCTGTTCACACCTGAGCTTGTAAAAGTACATGAGCTTCTTTCCAGGCAGAATTAAGCATTTTGGCCCCACAGACTTGACTAACATGCAAACATACATTTTGCACCTAACAACCTCCTCCGGCCTTTCCATTGGCTAAAAATAAATGCTCAGACCCCAAAACGATGCTTCTTAAAAAAAGGCTCAGCTCAGGTGTCACTGCAGGCTTACAAAAAAAAAGTCCACTCTAGTCCAACAATAACACCTTTCTCTGGTACAGAAGACCAGATAAAAAGTGTATCTAAACCCATGAACAAAAGTCTGCAAAAGCCAAAACAATCAACTGGGAAGAATGCTAAACGATAAAAGTGCAACACGGGCAGAGGTCACAGGAGGATATCAGCTCACATGATTTTCGGCAGGATTTTGAAGATATCTGGCAAGTGGATAACTGCCTGTGCCCTCGGCTTGTGATACACTCTTATCTTGTCCCAGGGTGACAACTTCTCCTCCATCGATACAGTACAGTGAATGAATGTTGTCACCCTAGGACAAGAAGTGTACTGGCAGGATCACCAGGTGAACATTAAAGGAAAAAATAGACTGAAAAAGAAAACGAATGCACCCACCACATCTGAGGACTGGTAACCTGAAATATATAAAATTTTTGTTCTTGATTTAGATACACCTTAAGACTATAATAAACAATCTGCTGTGGGCTTTCTGAAACTACATTTCTAAGTGAAAATAGCATTTTGTGAAACTCTTCAAAACTTTGGTTGGATATTTTTTTGTAACTGAAGACAATGATTTACTATTTCGGCCGTACCTGTTTCTTCAGCTGCAGGTCCTGAAGATCGTACATGAGGATGTTGTGTTCAGCCGTGACGGTGACAACCTCCCTCCGATTGGGCAGGAGCAGGCAGTGAGTCAGGCTGTGCTCATCGGCCTCTTCCTCCGACGTATTCTTGCTGGTGTGAGGCAAACTCTGACTGTACACACACCTGGAGGTGGCCGCATCCCATACCCGCAAGATACCTGTCATCCAACAACGGGTAACATTAAGGTAGACCTGAACTCAATAAGTGAAGATTTGCCGAGTTATAGGGAATGTCTAGATGTATAAATTGCATGGGGGGGGGGGGGTATCACTGAAAGTTTTGCGTGGGCTTGAGTAAAACCGGTTCCCACCAAGTCCACGCACATCCTTACAGCTAAATGCCAGGGGACTGAAGTTGTGGGCTGTCACTGTGGATACACAAAGGATGCTAGGAGTTTTTAAAATGTTTTTTTTGCTTCACATTCACTGTTTTGATGTACTTTTCACAAAACTTTGAGTTAGGCTTCAAAGAGAACCTGCATGAGAAGCAAAGAGAAAGGGGCGGACACCAAGATGGGGCTGTTATTGGCTTTATTTATCTTCATCAGCTGACAGTCTCAGAATTATAATGGCATTGGTTGTCAGATAAAATAACTAAAGTAAACCTGTGGATGTATACAAGCTTTGAACTCAGCACTTCACTATTCAGTAAAGGCGCAACCAGGTGCCTGAACATCTGGTTAGAATTATCCCCAAATACTAGACATGCTGCCAGCTTTCTTGTCACTAGTTCTGGCAGCCCGCTACTGCCACCTGAGCCTTTCTATTGGTTAGTGAGGCCATGGCCCATCATTGGCCCAACAGCTTTGCAGGTACATTTGTTGACCACAGGAGGTGGACGATATTTGCATATCGTAGCATGGGGTAGTCTGGTGGATGCCCAACCAGATGAGGATTCAAGTACACAGCGAGTGCCAGTTTCATACTCATTAAAAAAATCTGTACTGCCTGATAGAACCCATAAAAATCATTCATTTGAAAAGTACCTACACCTGCGTGCCTTACACTACCTGATTGAAGGTGTAAAGCCTTTCCCTTATCGCATGGATAATCTTTCGTCTCCAACACATTTTTCTTTCAGGTATGGTTGTGCATGTGACCACCACACTATAACAGACCTCATTGACATATGTGGTTTCTATGTAACATTTTTAGTCATGCATGTATGTGGGCAGAGTCACATGTGCTACGGTTAGTACATGCTGTGTTTCCCATTTACCAATGCAGCACAGCAACTCACCTTTACTGCCAGCTGTAACGAAGAGGAGGGACTCGGCATCATCTTCCCTGCCAATCACATCTGATGATTCCGGGAGACACAGCGTCACTTCCACACTCTGGAACACACCACATAGATATTAGAATGACCTTTGCATTAAAAAAAGAAAAATTCAACCTTACCCCACCCCGACACCTCCTTCTCCCAACTCACCTACCCCTTACCTTTCCCGCGGCTCACCTAACACCCCCTCTTTTTTCCTCTCTCTGACCGTACTTCTATATCTCTTCTCTCTCTTCCCCCATCACTCTTCCTTTTGCCTAATTTCTGGGGAAAGACTACAGTATTTTGCCCAATGGTACCCCCACGTGCACTATGCGGGGCGAGTGGTTGATGGAAGTACTATTTGAGCACACTGCAAAGTCCACAGATCCAACTAACAACTTAGCATCAGAGTTCGAGCCAAACAGTGGTCTCTCCCCTAAATTAAATTTTTTAGGACTAGACCAACTCTAGAAAATGAGCACGCTCACAACTCGACTTCCCTGGAAGGAAGTCATTTTATGGGTCACCGAAACTCCCCCCTGGAATGCTAAACCTCTACACATAGTTGCATAGTCAGGTTGAAAAAAGACACATGTCCATCGAGTTCAACCTATAGAGAAGTACACGACCCAGTGTGTCTGCAGATACCCAATTAATTCATTTTGGGTTTTTATAGAGAACAATACTCAACCATTTTGCTCGAACAAGTTGTTGCTACTAGTTGTCAATGCTAATTTAAGGTACTAGAAGTGTCTTTTTCTGGGATATGATCCATAAGAGAAGAGAACATAAGCTCCTATAGGGTATATTATCCTATCATTATTAGCTGTTGTCCTGCAATGTATGACCCAGAAATAATGATTGGGGTTGTCTGCACTAGATTAGCCAGATATGAGAAGCAGCCTAGCAATGTTTTGTATGACAAATGTGAAACGTTTTTGTCAAAAACAGTAGCCATTGATAAAGAAAGAAGACAAGCTGCTACTTTCCAGAATATACAGCGTCTCATGCTCTCCTATGCCAGTTTCCAGCACTGCATGCATTTAAGGCTGCCATACCTCATACACCGCCACTGTCCTTTTTGAGGTTTTGGTCTCCAGATCCCACACGGTGCAAATTTTATCTCTTCCAGAACTGAAAGGAAGAAAAAAAAAAATCACAATGAAAATACAGATGAATAACCTCGGCTTTGTTATGAAGCAGCTTTTACTTTCTTTAATGAAATAAAGGGAAGGTGCATTGTGATTGTGACCTAGGAGAGTACGTTAGCCACGCTTTGTTGCAAATTGGCAGTTGACAAAGCTAAAAGTGCCGTCAGAAAGCGGACATTTTTCTAGTGAAGAAGCAGTAATAAAAATGTAAATGCCTGTCTAAAAACCAAGCATAAAAAAAAAGAGCAAAACATGGTTTTATTGGTGTAACATCACTTTTTGGGATGAAGGAAACGCCCACATGCATGAGAACCCTTGATCATTTCAAAAAGAAGTCAGTATGACAGTGGGATTTTGTAGGTTGCATCTCGCAACATATGAAACAAATATACAGGCAGTTCCCAGGTTACATACAAGATCGGGACTTTAGGTTTGTACTTAAGTTGAATTTGTATGCAAGTCGGAACAGGTAATTTTTTTAAGTGCAATTTCAGCCCCAAAAATTTTTTTTTCGTTTTGGATAGCATAGGGAAGGGTCACATTTGTTTTGCTGTCTGTTACTGTTGTTCAGAAGATTATAATATTTATAATATAATTTAAAAAATGTTTCATTTAACACGACACAGCAAACATTTTTTTTTCTATTTTTAATTTTTTATACTTTATTTTTTTTTAAATTTTTTTATTTTATTTACTTAACTTTTTTTTTGTCTTTTTAATTTTATTTTTTTAAACCCTTTTTTTGTATTATTTTAATGCTGGGAGCCATACCCAGCCTGCTATTGGATATTTCAAATTGCAATAGCAGGCTTGCATCTGCCCACTGCCTGCTGTCAATCAGCAAAGGAGGGGCCTGAAGGAGAAAGTTCTCCATCAGGTACTCCCATGCTGATGGACAGCAGGCATTGGGCGGGTGCAATAGCCAGCTTGCTATTGGCTATTGCATTTACAATATCCAATAGCAGGCTGGGTATGGCTCACAGCCTACAATGAAGAGGAGGAAGGGGGGCGGGGCTTAGGAGCCGCGGCCGGACCAGGAGAGAAATGGATCGGTGGAAGAGGACGCCGCGACATCAGCGGATGTACGGGGAACAGCTAGGAATGCAGCGGTCTGTGTCCACGCTGCTTCCGCCAACACAGGCGCGGAGAGCAGCGGGGATTTGAAGGCACACAGGCCGCTGCAGCCACTGTTCTCCTAAATGTACCGGCTGCAGCCGGTACATTTAGGAGAACTGTGGACCCCGGTTCGTAAGTACGGATTGTCTGTAAGTCGGACGTCCGTAACCCGGGAACTGTCTGTATGTTTAAAAAAATATTAAAAAGTATGAATATATACAAGACAGAATAATCATACCGTATTCCTAAAAGATCCGTGGAAATAATTTAAAAGCAAAAAATGACATTCACAAATTTTAGACCACCATCATTAGAAAGCATCATTGATATCAATGTCCCATTTCACACAGGAATAAAATGGTCGCCACAATTCACAGATTACATTCACTTCTCAAGGACCAATAGTGAAAAGGGTTACAAGGAATATATCATAATGTCACAGATCCGTTGCAGAGCTGATCTGTTACCTGTGCTTCTGCAGGCTTACATTTGTTTTTACCTTATTGCTGCTGAGGGTCTGTTGGCACCTGTGGTTCTACATGCATGTGCTCTGCTCTTGCTTCACACAGCTAGAGGCCATGGGTGTTGCTCAGTTCACCTGATACCTTGCCTGCTGCTACTTGCTGTCCTATCTCTTTCTCCCTATTTAAAGCCTGCTCAGACCAATT
Organism: Nanorana parkeri; assembly: GCF_000935625.1. Classification (NCBI taxonomy): domain Eukaryota; kingdom Metazoa; phylum Chordata; class Amphibia; order Anura; family Dicroglossidae; genus Nanorana; species Nanorana parkeri. The sequence goes on along the minus strand of NW_017306776.1, from coordinate 705,239 downwards.
TTCTTTGCTTGAGCAACATTCCTGCTGCCTCCGAGCTCCCATTTGTGTCTGTTCCTGACCTGTTTTTCCTTGACTGATTTTCAAGCACCAACTAGGCTTATTTCTCTTGACTACATTTGTCTGCTGCCAGCCCCGACCTGTAGCCGAATTTCTAGGTCGCCCTTTTCTTTGCTGCCTTCTTGCTTTTGCCAACACTGCCTCGAACGCAGCACCCTTCTCCACCCCGTATGTTTGGGTACTCTCCTTGCGCCTGTAGGGTGAACCCAGGGGTCAGCACTCAGCTAAGTCAAACTTCCGTGAGGGAGTCCCTGGCAGAACACCGGCTGGCACTTTTAGATCCCGCACCCTGGGGGATCCCGTGCCATCTGCTCGCTTGTGGGCTCACATCCCTGGTATCATGACACATAATCTAATGCTCAATACATCACATATTAATAAAAAGACAATACCCACAAAGGGGAAGGGGTGAAGATCTGCGCAAGGAATATTCATCATTGTATAGAAACCTCTTAAAATGTTCCGCTAATTTTCACATGGCAGTTGAGAGCCTTTTTCTTTGACATGACTGCTGCGGATTAGTTGCTCTATTATTGATTGATATTGGCACTTAATTAACCAAAATGTCAAACAATTCAGAATACAATTAGAAGCATCTCACCTGATCATGGTGTTCCCATCAGGGAAGAAGCAGAGGGAGGTGACAGCACTGTAGTGGGCCTCCAGTACAGACACGCACTTGCTGGACTTCAGATCCCAGATGCGGATCTTATAATCCATGCTGGAAGAGAATAGCTGCAACCGGGACATGTCAGGATGGAACTGGACCAAACTGCAGGAACAAGAGGGCAGGAGATACAATCAGGAGCTATGTCAGGTCATTATTCACTAAATTAAAGATGATCTAAAATTGTATACACAATACTACTAATCCATGCAAAGGAGATCTGAAGATTCAATTTATGTTTATTTTGGCAGAACACCAAACATGCCCACCATATATAGCCGGGGTTTAACAAGTTTCAAGCAAACTAGTTATAACAGTGACCTTACTAAACTAACTTCCTCCCTTCCCAATCCTTACTACCAGGACCACATTAAGAACTTTGGTGCACTTCTTAACCTTAGAACTGTACTTTTTTGTGACGCCACGCCTGAAACAGTGACAGAGTGTTACCAGGGCCTGCAATAGGAGGCTGCAGTAGTGACCCGCACACTAGGACCAATTTGGACAAGAGCCAATTAACCTACCAGCATGTCTTAAGCTGGCCATACACCTTACAATTATCTGCAGATTTTCTGTGGTCAGATGGAAAAGGTGCAACAGATTCCTCCATCTACGCTAAACTGTGTGGATGGAGTAATCTTCACCTGGGCCAAGCTTCCATAATCTTGCTGGTCGGCACCGCTGGCTCTCAAAACACCGGAACTATGCCGGCATCCAATCAGACTGTTCAGGTATTTTGACAGCCAGCGGGGCTGACTAGCAAGATACTGAAGCTTGGCCCAGCGGGAGATTCCTCCATACACACAGTTTGGCGTAGATGGAGGAATGTGTTGCACTTTTTCCATCTGACCATAGAAAATCTGCAGATAATCTACAGGTGTACGGCCAGCTTCAGGAGAGCGGGAGAAGACCAGAGAGAAACAGTACCCGGAGAAAACCCACACCAAACATTGGACAGCATGTTAAATCCTTGCAGATAGTGTCCTGGCCAGGATTCGAACCAAGGACCCCATTGCTGCACCAGCTAACCATTGCTGCACAAAATGCTAACTTCGGAATATGAAAATCATGACCACCATGTGCTTCTCAAAAAAAACCTCAGCAACTCAAGAGACCTTCTTTCCCCAAAATGCCTAAACAAATATGGATTATATTAGAGGTCAAGAACAGGAAGGCCTCCATGCAACCCATGTGGAAGTGCCTAATAATCCCTAAAGATATTATGAGCTACCTTTCAAAAAAAATTTCATAACCTCAAAAAAACAAAACATACTGGACAACTCCAGATGATCCTTTCAAGTTATGGGTGCAGTACTGCTTGAGGACATCCCAGATCTTGATGGTGCTGTCACAGCCTCCTGTAGATACAAAGAGAAATGATGCAGTCTTGAGACATTGGTAAAAGTAATCCTAAAATCAATTATGGCTCCAGAAACCAAAGAATGCAGTGTTTTACTGCAAGTCCCAGCTAATCTAGTGAGCTCACAGATCCGACTGTCTAAAAGAGTCTGTGTCTACCTATACCCCCCGTGCCCAACCCGTTGGCATTTCTGTAATGTCTCCCCAGTCTATGATTGTCTCCTGAAGCATATGCCCACTCACAACCTGCTGTAGCTTGCCTACACTCTCTCACCATCTCCTGCTGTAGGCTGCTTGCGCTCTCTCTGCCCATCTCCTGCTGTAGCCTGCTTGCGCTCTCTCTGCCCATCTCCTGCTGTAGCCTGCCTGCGCTCTCTCTGCCCATCGCCTGCTGTAGCCTGCTTGCGCTCTCTCTGCCCATCGCCTGCTGTAGCCTGCTTGCGCTCTCTCTGCCCATCGCCTGCTGTAGCCTGCTTGCGCTCTCTCTGCCCATCGCCTGCTGTAGCCTGCTTGCGCTCTCTCTGCCCATCGCCTGCTGTAGCCTGCTTGCGCTCTCTCTGCCCATCGCCTGCTGTAGCCTGCTTGCGCTCTCTCTGCCCATCGCCTGCTGTAGCCTGCTTGCGCTCTCTCTGCCCATCGCCTGCTGTAGCCTGCTTGCGCTCTCTCTGCCCATCGCCTGCTGTAGCCTGCTTGCGCTCTCTCTGCCCATCGCCTGCTGTAGCCTGCTTGCGCTCTCTCTGCCCATCGCCTGCTGTAGCCTGCTTGCGCTCTCTCTGCCCATCGCCTGCTGTAGCCTGCTTGCGCTCTCTCTGCCCATCGCCTGCTGTAGCCTGCTTGCGCTCTCTCTGCCCATCGCCTGCTGTAGCCTGCTTGCGCTCTCTCTGCCCATCGCCTGCTGTAGCCTGCTTGCGCTCTCTCTGCCCATCGCCTGCTGTAGCCTGCTTGCGCTCTCTCTGCCCATCGCCTGCTGTAGCCTGCTTGCGCTCTCTCTGCCCATCGCCTGCTGTAGCCTGCTTGCGCTCTCTCTGCCCATCGCCTGCTGTAGCCTGCTTGCGCTCTCTCTGCCCATCGCCTGCTGTAGCCTGCTTGCGCTCTCTCTGCCCATCGCCTGCTGTAGCCTGCTTGCGCTCTCTCTGCCCATCGCCTGCTGTAGCCTGCTTGCGCTCTCTCTGCCCATCGCCTGCTGTAGCCTGCTTGCGCTCTCTCTGCCCATCGCCTGCTGTAGCCTGCTTGCGCTCTCTCTGCCCATCGCCTGCTGTAGCCTGCTTGCGCTCTCTCTGCCCATCGCCTGCTGTAGCCTGCTTGCGCTCTCTCTGCCCATCGCCTGCTGTAGCCTGCTTGCGCTCTCTCTGCCCATCGCCTGCTGTAGCCTGCTTGCGCTCTCTCTGCCCATCGCCTGCTGTAGCCTGCTTGCGCTCTCTCTGCCCATCGCCTGCTGTAGCCTGCTTGCGCTCTCTCTGCCCATCGCCTGCTGTAGCCTGCTTGCGCTCTCTCTGCCCATCGCCTGCTGTAGCCTGCTTGCGCTCTCTCTGCCCATCGCCTGCTGTAGCCTGCTTGCGCTCTCTCTGCCCATCGCCTGCTGTAGCCTGCTTGCGCTCTCTCTGCCCATCGCCTGCTGTAGCCTGCTTGCGCTCTCTCTGCCCATCGCCTGCTGTAGCCTGCTTGCGCTCTCTCTGCCCATCGCCTGCTGTAGCCTGCTTGCGCTCTCTCTGCCCATCGCCTGCTGTAGCCTGCTTGCGCTCTCTCTGCCCATCGCCTGCTGTAGCCTGCTTGCGCTCTCTCTGCCCATCGCCTGCTGTAGCCTGCCTACACTCTCTGCCCATCTCCTGCAGCATGCCTACACTCTCACCATCTGCTGCAGCATGCGTACACTCTCTCACCATGTCCTGCAGCATGCCTACACTCTCTGACCATCTCCTGCAGCATGTCTACACTCTGACCATCTCCTGCATTATGCCTACACTCTCTGACCATTGTCTGTCTACTACTGTAACATTGTCACAGCCATTGAGATGCCATCATCTGTGTTTTTTAGATTTCTCATGGGTCATGTTCTGTGCTTTGTTAACAGCGCTTATAAAACTTTTTTTTTGTTTTACTGTCCAACAAAGAAACAATTGTATCATTCTACCAAAAATAAAATATTTCATAAAGTGATCTGTCAGTTTGGCCATTCAGGCCAAAGTGACAGGTTCTTCTTTGATAAGATCACTGCTAATATCTGCTCCATTCCTCAATTGCAGTGCTTACCTGTGTAAGCTCCATGTAGGATGGTGTTGGAGCTTACAAAGGGTTACTGTCTTCCTCCTACATATCAGGTGACAGGTTTAGGGACTAGCAAATGGCCATTCAGGGGCAAGCACTGCATCCCAGGAGATCACATGGCCCTCCATATCTGAAAACATTGGGTATATACCAAGGTCAAAAGTGCATCAGTGGAGCATACAAAAAGGTATCAGCAGGCTTAAGGAGGGTTATCCTTCAATGAACTAAAGTTATGTACCTGACCTAAGTGGGGACATTTATCAAGCAAACTATCAAAAGACTTAACAAATACCCGTGTATACTCTGGTAAAAAGGAAAGTGGGGGGACTTACCTGTAACCAGCAATGTGGAGGTGGGGTCAAAGGTCATGCTGGCAACTGGTGCTGTATGAATGGCCTTCCAGGTGCGGGAGCAGGAGCCATCCTCCCAACACCACTGCTTGAGAAGCAAGGCACGGCTGCCTGTCACCAAGATCTGCGGAAGATAAAACCCCACGAATGGGTGGCAGATGAATAAGGGCAGAAGGGAAATCACCTTTATAATTTTGGTACAGTTAGAGAGTGTGAATATTCATTTGTTTTATCCCTCAATGAACCAGAGTTCTCTCAACTATTTCCCACTGGAGTAATGCACAGCAGCAGAATCCATGGTAGGTGCCATTGCGTAGTACAGTGCATCACGTGGGACTGTCCGCTTAATGCACTGTAGTAGTGTGAACAGGTCGTCAAAAACACTGACAGACACACACACAACCACATTCACACACTCCCAAAAATGTTCTCTCTCTCCCTACCTTACGAGTACTGAAGTGGATCCTCAGCCTGGGGTCCAGTGTGGGCTGCTATGGAGCTCCATCCATGCATGCATTGCTTGCACATGTCCCTTGCGTGCCCTGTAGAGGTGCTATGAGACAGAATGTGACATCACTTCGGTCCAGGCACCTCTATAGGACACGTGAGAGAGCTGTAAGCAATGCACGTATGGATGGAGCTCACTCGTGGCCATACCCCCCTCCCACCTCAAGCTGACACTCGACTCCCAGGCAGCATATTTTGAATGACTGCTCAGTGTGAGAACTGACAGTGCTGCGCTAGGGGGAGACTGAGGAGCCTCTCACCCAGCGTAGTGGAATGCACGCAGAGACCCGCTGGACATGGGGTTGCGACCCTCTTTTGGGTTGTGACCCACCAGTTGAGAACCATAGGTGTAGAGCTTGCCAGGAATCATACTGACTATGGTCTGCGGACACTAAATAGGCTGTCCACATATATAAATATTTTATCAGCCTGGATGGTGGCGGTTTGATGCCGACATTGTAAAAGGGTGAATACAGAAGCTGTACCAGTCAGTGGAAAATTGTGAGAGAGGTCGGCACCATTACCACCAGTTCATTCCACACAAACGGTACACTTTAAACTGGTGGATCCGGCGCCTTCCTAGAACAAAACACCTACCTCGTCATCCGGGCTAAGAGCAAAGCATGTGATGTCTTCCTGATCATCCTGACAAAGAGAAACACATGGTCAGTCACTATTCCAAGTCAATCCATAATATTTAAATATAATTTAAATCTTTATAGACACACACACACACACACACACACACAACTGAAACACATATATATACGGGACTATTCTACAGTATATGCCATAGGATTTGTAGGTCTGTCTAGCCAGTCCTGATATTTACACAGCTCTGACAGGTTGGTGACCTGACTTATCTCTGATGCAGTAATGCAATACAGCTAGGTCACCTCCCCGCCCCCAGCGATGTGATTGGAGAATATACACAAGCATTACCTGTTCTATAGAGCGTACAACAACCCCTGTAGCAATTTCTAGAATATTAACTTTATTTCCACAAGTACAGAACAGGTGAGTCCCGTCTTTATTGATCTGGGGGGAAAGAAATAAGAGAAAGAAAAAAGCGTCACATCAAAATAAACTCAGAACAGTACAAAGCTCATAATTTAAAGTTGCAGCACAAACAGACCGTTTCATTACCTGAACTCTTCCACCTTTGTAGAAAGCTTCAATTTTTCTCTCCACTGCGTAACTGAAAGAGAGAAATGCATCAATTATACAATACTCCGTATATTATACTGTCAGCGCTGTGAAAAGTGAGCAATGTTAAGGCTGACCTCACACTATACATTCTAATTGTACAATTTCCTTTAGAGCAGCCAGGTACATCATTCCCCATGGCCAGCTTCAGCAGCCAGGTACATCATTCCCCATGGCCAGCTTCAGCAGCCAGGTACATCATTCCCAATGGCCGGCATGAGCAGCCAGGGAAAATCATTCCCAATACCCAGCATCAGCAGCCAGGTACATCATTCCAGATGGCCAGCATCAGCAGCCAGGTACATCATTCCCAATACACAGCATCAGCAGCCAGTTACATCATTCCCAATACCCAGCATCAGCAGCCAGGCACATCATTCCCAATACCCAGCATCAGCAGCCAGGTACATCATTCCCAATACCCAGCATCAGCAGCCAGGTACATCATTCCAGATGGCCAGCATCAGCAGCCAGGTACATCATTCCAGATGGCTAGCATCAGCAGCCAGGTACATCATTCCAGATGGCTAGCATGAGCAGCCAGGTACATCATTCCAGATGGCCAGCATCAGCAGCCAGGTACATCATTCCCAATACCCAGCATCAGCAGCCAGGTACATCATTCCAGATGGCCAGCATCAGCAGCCAGGTACATCATTCCACATGATGAGCCAGGTACGTACATGATTCTCAATGCCCAGCATGAGCAACCAGGTACATCATGTACTCGGCATGTTCTGCCCTCTCTCCTGTAGTAGTAATCTCGGTTTGGTGAAGGTCAGTAACCCTGCTTTTTTCTTACTTGGTCTTAAACTGCACAGTGTGGGCCGCCATGTTCTTCTACCCCGTATCACCCGGTCTATGCTTCATTCATGTCTCATACATACGACCAGTAACAACACATGGCTTCACTACAGCAGCATAGGACTTCCGGCGCTGCTATTCCGTGTCACGCTGAGAGATTTGTACCGCCATGTTGCTACACCCGCAGGAATCACTTTGCTATGAGAGACGTGGAGGCGCCATCTTGCTACACCTTCTGCAGTCGTGTTCTGAAGAGAAGCGTGGAGGCGCCATCTTGCTACACCCTGCTGCGGCCATGCTTAGGAGGGAGGCGCCATCTTGCTACCCTCCCCCCCCGCACAGATACATTTAGAAGTTTCTTTAGGAAACTTGTGATTTTAAATAATATATTTTTACTTTCAATTTTACTAAAGGTAAATTAATCTTATATATTTCCTAAATGTCTTCCCTAATATCTATGGCTGCATAAAACCACATCTGTATGGTGTAATGGAGTTGTCAGGAAATATATATTTCTCTTCAACAGGTGCCCTAAAATCGGGGATCAGAAGTGTCCCCATGCAAAGCAGCAGCGTGTATGAACAGCACATACAGCGAGATACAGGAGCAGTTGCCCATGGCAACTAATAAGCTTCTCTCTTTCCGTTTCAAAGCTTAACGGAACAAACTGAAGAGTTGCAGAGATTGGTTACCATGGGCAACCTTACCTGCTGCAGTTTTGATAAATTCCCTTTATTGGTGTCACCTGCCTGAGCTCATTCATTGTCCTCATTATAACCACAAAAGATATCAAATTATGAAATCTTGTCATTTTTAAAGGAATTTACCCTGAAAGTTGTACTTTACCGCCAGTCAGCCCTTTAAGGGGTTCTGTAGTGGGGCTCCCGATCGTTGTGATTGGCCGTCAATGGTCACATGATCTGAAGCCCATTCTACCGGCTCTCAAGCATAAAACCAGTAACTGTCGGTGACTGGTTATCACAGCGCTGGGGCGCCAAGTGACCGCATTTCCAGCACAGAACAGTGGTCCGGCTGTATGCACGTGGCGTCATGTCATTAAAGCCCAACACATATATATATATATGGTGGCAGAAGATTCAGGTTCTGTGACGTTCGAGCCTTTCATGCAAAATGAGTAAACAGCCGTTAACGGCTGTAGTAACAAGCGGGTCTTTCCTGCCCGTGCGCGCGCGCAAGGGGGCGCGCGCGAGCAGGAAAAAAATGCCGTCTGGCGACGGCAACCCGCAGATAGGAGTCAGCCGTCCGTCCGTTTTTTCTTAACGGGCGGATGGCAAGAGGTTAAAGAAGAGCTCCGGGCAAATTAACTCTTAACCCTTGCTGTGGGCCTACCCTCTACTGCAAGGGGTAAGTGCTCATCTTATCCAGGAGGCTCAAAAAAAAGTAGATTTACTTACCTGATCCTCGGTCCTGCTTGGGCTGCTGAGCCAGTCCCTGCAGCCTCTTGTCCCCCAGGCTCCAGTAGTCTAAGGGCTTCTGACGTAATCATCAGCGGCGTCACAAGGGGGGTGCGGGCGGTGCGGCCCGCACCCGGGTGACACCATTGGAGGGGTGACACCAAAATGACTTACAGTCATTTTGGTGTCACCCCCCTCTGAAAAGTCAGGCGCTCGGTCATGGACCGAACGCCCGACAGTATTATGAGAGAGGAGGGGACCCGGCGGCATACCTTATCCGCCGGGTGACTGTCCCCTTCTCTCTCTGCCGGCGTCTATCACCAAGATGGCCGCCGTCAGGTATCAGAATACTGCCGTGCGTGCACGATGACATCATCGCATGCGCGGTGACGTCTCGGCGGGGTGACACTCGGTTACTGCTCCGGGTGTCACCCAACCTCGGGACGCCCTGACTACAATCTCAATACAAATTAAACTAAACATGAGATTGTAGTCCAATAAATGGAGCACGCTTGGAGTGGTGGCTACTTTACAATACACACAGGCAGGGCCAAAGCTAGGGGGGCTGGGGGGACATGTGCCCCGGGTGCCTATTTTAGGAGGGGTGCCAATGGGTGTGTGGATGGAGAACTTCTCCCTTGAGAACTTCTCCTAGCCTTTGCCCCAGCTTCCCCACTGCCGCTCCCTTCAGCCCGTGTTCCCCTCTGCTCCGGTGGATCACGTCCTATACAGTGTATAGAACGTGATGATGCTCAAGGACATTGCATTGCTGGAGCAGAGGAGGAGGCAGGCTGAACGGACTGATCTAGGAGCCAGCCGGGATCACAGTTCGAGTGAGTATAACTCTGGTATCACCTCTCCAACTCTACTCCGGCTATGGAATGTCCCTCAGTGTCCTCACCTATAATGCAAGTCAATGGGCCTGCATTAGATGTGATGATGTCAACGGCCCTTAGACCGCTGGAGCCTGGTGACAAGAGGCTTCGGGCACCGGTCAATCAGCCCAGCAGGACCAGGGATCTGCTTTATTTGAGCCTCCTAGACAAAATGAGCACTTAACCCTTCCAATACGGGTGTAGCCCCACTGCAAGGGTTAAGATTTTATTTGCCCAGAGTTCTTCTTTAAGGAACTTAATGCTGTTCAGGTTTATAAGGCCTAATTTTTTTAGGCAGCCACTCTCTGCAAGACTGATTCCAGGCAAAAGCTGAGAATGTAAATTGAAGGGTGTATATCACTATTCAGTGGAAGGGGGGGGGTTTGCAAACTTTATTTGTAAATTATTTAATGCACAATTCACAAAGCTTTAACACAAGGATCTCTAATTTAGCCATGTGACTGTCATTTTCAAAACTCATTGGCAGGGATCTCAAGTCTCCCTGATGTTCAGGGAGTCTCCCTCTATTAGATAGCGGCTCCCTGACGTCCGCGAGAGAGGCATTTTCTCCCTGAAAGGTTTACTCTGAGTAAACCTTTCCGTTAAGATATCAGTGGGTAAAGTTTCAGAGTGAGGCTTGCCTCCTGGAGGAAGGTCATGTGATCTCTAGAGTAACCTCAGAACGAGGCTTGGCTCTCGGAAGGAAGAAGCTACTTGCTGCACAGAGAGGGCCGACATAGACTACTATTGAGAGCAGGTACAGGCACTGCTGCAGGGTTGAGAGAGTGCTGTTAACCCTTTGTGGATAATATAGAATCAATTATATGTCCTGGTTGTCTAGTTATAGAGAACATTGATTTCATTTGCTGCCCATAGCAACTAGTCAACGGTGTATCAGGGACTTTACTCCTCAGAGTTTTTTTAAAAAGGTCTTGGGCTGTCTAATAAATTGTGACTTTGAGGCCCTATGCACATTGAGCGATTCGCAAATCGCGTGTTTGTCGCACGATATCGCGCAAATGCTTTGCACATTCCGGAAATGAGAGGGGAACCTCTCTGAAATAAGGTTTTGCAGGTTGGGATGTCTGCATTGGACGCAGCTGAATATACCTGTCCTTATTCAGGTGTGTTAGCTATGTGGATTGAGCCTAATGTATTTAAAGGTCTGTTTAAATATAATATGATTATTATTATACAGGATTTATACAGTGCCAGTTTGCGCATCACAAAATGAAGGGAGACATTACAGTTACAATACAATTTCAATACAGGAAGGTTTGCAGGGTCCGGCTCCTGAGAGCTTACAATCTAGTGATTGATCACCTCTGTTTTTATTTTGCCATTCCAATAAAGTTGTATCAGAATCGTCCCGTTGTCTCCTCTTTGAACTGACTGCAAAGTACGAATCATTCATGGCACGGAGCCATCTGGAAGCTACCGTTCACCTTGTGCTGAGCTGACTGCCTGGACTCCAATGCAAGTTTGGCTCCATAACAATACACTACAATGTAAACAATGCAGCGGAGCCGTACAGCCAATAGGCAGGCTGGCCCCGTGCTCCAGTGTCAGAAGCCGGGGGGGATAGAATAGCTGCTGACCAGCTGGAATAATGTGGAATGGGAACGCTCAGGGGTTGGTGATCAGTGCGCACACTATCTGTAATGTGAACATGACATGGATCTAGAAAGAGCAGAGCAGCAGATGGCTGTGGAAGAGGCAATGGTGAGTCCGGGTGTGCAGGATCTGTTCATGTTTCCTATGCGAGTGTTGGAGAGTTATAAAACTTTAGTCACGGTATATTTTACATGTCTATCAGCTTTATATTTCAGTAGGTAAATGGTACACGTTTAAAGTTTTCTCCTAGATGGCAATGCTGGAGCAGATGCCTTACCAAGAACTATACAGTGGCACCTCGGTTCACGAACTTAATTCGTTCCACGATTCTGGTCACAAACTGTGATCAGACCGCGATCTCGACTAGAGGAAGAAATCAAAAGATCTCGCTGCACTACTTACCGAAAAGACCCGTATGGCCGGGTGGGTGCTTGTAGTGACCACGGATGGCACCGTGATAAGATTGGAAAAAGAAATGACGTCACCAGCACTCCAAAGTGTAATCAAGCAATAGTCCATTTATTGGCACATTGCCATTCAAATGCAAGCGCTTTCAGGGCCTCAAAGGGTCCCCTTCATCAGGCATCTGAGTCTGATGAAGGGGACCCTTTGAGGCCCTGAAAGCGCTTGCATTTGAATGGCAATGTGCCAATAAATGGACTATTGCTTGATTACACTTTGGAGTGCTGGTGACGTTATTTCTTTCTCGACTAGAGGAAGCCACGACCATTGTCAGAGCAGGGAAGATGGGTGCGGTTGTGTTCATCATCCGATGCAGAGTTCGCAAACGGGAGCAAAATTTTGCCGAACTTCCTCTTCGCGAACCGAATTGTTCGCAAACAGAAGCGTTCGTGAACCGAGGTACCACTGTAATGAGATATCTGCTTATTGCATTTATGGAAACCTACCGTGTGAGACAGAGGAGGTCAAACCTTGACCTCTCCTAAAGAAAAATGCCAGTTGCCTGAACAATTGGATGTACAGGCCCAGGGAAAGCTTGCTGATCAAGGCTTCTGGCCATATATTGAGCATCCTGATCTGCATACTTGTTCAGGTCAAAGATCTAGGGGTTCAACCAGGCAACTAGTAGTTTCTGTAGGACCTAAATGGTAGACCTTCAGATTCCTCAAGGCAGGGTTACTCTTGACACCTGATGTTGTGGAGCTACACCCTTAGATAACGCTTTTACGCTATCCAACATTTTTAAAAAAGGGCTTATGTCACATGTAAAATCTGAGTAACTTGGTAAGTTTTCTGGATAGAAAAAAAAAATGTGAAATACACTATATGGCTATCTGTGGACACCTGACCATCACACCTACGTATATGGGTCTGCTGGACATCCCATTCCAAACCCATGGCCATTAATAATGGAGATGGACCGCCCCCTGTGTGTTTATAACAGCCTTCACTCTTCTGGGAAGGCTTTCCACAAGATTTTGGAGTGTGTCTGTGAGAATTCCTGCCCATTTAGCCAAAAGAACATTTGTGAGGTTGGAGGAGATGTGGGATAAAAAGACCTGGTTGGCAATCAATAGACATTCCAATTTATCCCAAAGGTGTTCATTAAGGTTGAATTCAGGGCTCTGCATGACACTCAAGTTCTTCCACACCGAACTCATGAAACCATGTCTTTATGGAGCTGGCTTAGCACACAGGGGCACAGTCATGTAGGAACAGAAAAGGACCTTCCCCAAACTGTTACCATAAGGTTGAGAGTTCACAATTGTCTACAATGCCTTTGTATGCCGTAGTTATAACCGAACCCTTCAATGGAAACACCTCAACTCAAATTCAGAGGAGTGTCCCCATACTCTCGGCGAATTCCTTTTTATCTACAAGTGTATAGTCATGTACATAAAGCCTGCCATGTGTTTTTAGGGTGGTGGATACGATCTAGATATCTTTGCTGAAAATCCAGATGATGACCTTCTCTGTTCAATATGCCGCGGAGTACTGCGCTGTCCGGTCATGGTGTCCTGTAGTCACATCTTCTGCAGGAAATGTATCTTACAATGGCTAAAGAGGTGAGCTATTTATTGATATTGTGCTCGATTAAAGCTCTTCACACACTTCCGTCACTCTGCATAGGCAGGAAAATAGTTTATGTCACATTTATAACCACATTTAGCAGACAGTCTGACAATCAATGCGGAGTTCTAATCCACTTTAATATGGATTGTTAATCGAAGTCAGATTGAAGATCCACACCATTTTATCTCTCTATATTCCGGTATCCCACATGGTATGATTTGTGGTTGATTTTGCCTTGAAAATTGTTTGAATTACCTTTTCCTGAGAGCAAATGTTGCTACTGCACTCACACTGCTATGCTTTATGTTGGCAGAGCTGAGTAACAGCCACACCCCCAGCACGTGTCCACTCAGAGACTTGTATTGCAGAGGGGCGTGTCAGATAAGTTATCTTACTGAGTGCAGATTACTGTGTGCACTAGATCCAACTCCGCTGCCTATTAGACTGCACAGTCATATTTACTACACAACTGCTGCAACAGGAAAAGGGAGCTTGTTAGTACAATTTCCTTCTGGCTGCACAGACATTTCTGTGACTTCAGCTAGGCTTTTATAAACCAAGTCAATGGAGAACTCCAGGCAAAGCTCAACATTTAGTCAGTTAAAAGCTATGTACATGTCCCTATTGTGTTTATTCTGCTGTTTGGCAAAACTCCGGTCTTTCTTCTTATTCCAGGCAGCAGACCTGTCCCTGCTGTAGAACGGAGGTGAAGGGCAAACTATTTGTGCAGATGCACAAGCTAAAGAAGAGAATCAACCGCCTGCAAGTCAAGGTAAAGCCATAGTCTGACTTCAAACATCTGTGCATGGGCTGGTTTACTCTTTCTCCCCCCCCCCACCCCACCACAGCCATCTTGTATTACTCCCTCCCCCCTAGTATTCTATTCGACTGGCTACCCTTAGTATCAAAATAAGAAAATGGGATATCAAAACTGCAAGCATGGAGCCTTTGAGAAAAGACTTACGGGATTAAGGGCCCATTTAGACTTCTGTGTTGCATTGGCATTCATTTTTAACGGCACCCCAACTCACTAAGGCACCACCCAAGCACTGCAGCATGCCATAGTGCATTGCGTTTGTGACATGTTCAATTTTCAGGACATTTTAATGAATAGGCAGCCTATAATTTTCAATGGGCTACCTTAACGTAAAGCATGACATAATGCTTGTTAACGCATGTGCGATATTGTGCCACAAAAATGTATAAGGGCCCTTAAACTTAACTGAGCTTTTTCAGCTAAATGCATTCATGCAACATGTATGGTCTCTAGAAACAACCACTTCAGCTTGAGAAAGGTTCGTTTGCAAATGTCTTCCTGATGACTGGCGGAGGATATTTAAGAAGCAGCAGGGGATTGCAAGGCACAGATTCACAGAATGAATGATGCTGTTAGGGTGACAGCCACTGGCAGGTCACATGGGCTTCCGTGAGGGGCGGAGTCTAAGTACCAGCTGGTGCTCACCATAGTTCCTGATGGTGGAGATGGGCTTGGCTGCTTGCTGGTACCAGGTCGCGGTCCCTAGCGTTTCCCCTACAAGGGATAAGGGATGGACGAGAACAGGAGGGCTCCAATGAGGAGACAGTAATCAGATCCAAGCAGAGTTCAAGGCAGGCGGCTAGCAAAGGGTGGTCAGACAGTCCCAGGTCAGCAACGAACAATCAGAGGATAAACGCAAAGACGAGAGCAAAGTCGGGTCCAGGCAGAAGATCAGGGCAGGCAGCAAGCAAAGAAGGGTCAGCAATGCCAAAACAGCAGAAGTGTAAGCTATTTACACAAACAGGAAGCTGTTTGTGAGCTAGTGCTTAAATAATCTTTCTAAATCAGAGACGACACGCCCAGCCTCAGGGTACACTGGAAGTCCTGGCCTGGAATCTTTTACTATTACTAGCCGTACTGGCCTGAACCCTGTGAGATCCATAAGTAGCGGATCTTCTGGAAATCCTGGCTGGGATTCTCAGAGGAGACCGGTAAACCCTGACAGGTACTCTGAGCTTACCATAACAGATGCAGAAGCAGGGAGATCCTTGCAGTGCAGGTTCTCAGGTGCAGCTTCCTCTCCAGCAAGGAGAACAGTGATCAGCACAGTAGGGACATCACCAAATCTCGCGCCAGAGCAGTCAGATGCAGCAGTGCTTTAGATCTCACACTGCAGGTATACAACTATGAGGCTGTAGGCACAGAGGCGTCTAGGCACCTTCACATACCAGGAAGTGCACTGCTATGTTCCAGGGGGAATTCTAGACAAAAGGGAACATTTTAACATTACTGCTTAGGCACAATGAACATTTCCAGATGGTCCATACTGTATAACATGTAAAATCTACGATTTTATTGTCCACCCATGACCCGAAGTTAAATCAAGTTGGTAGTCCTAGTTTAACGCAGTATCATTGCATTGGTCATATATATATTTTCATCATTAGTGCCCCAATGAAGCAAACGGATGTCCCGCCACCTTTCCTCTGTCGCGGACCGAAGAGCATGCGGAGAGCTGCGCCTTCAGGCTGCTTTGTTGCTCCAACGAGGGCTGCCCCGCAGAGGTCCTGCGGAAGGACATTTGCGAGCACAGCCAGAGCTGCCAGTACTGGCGCGATATGTGTCACATGGGCTGCGGAACCCTGCTGACGCCCGAAAACCGAGATGAGCATAACTGCTACATGGAGCTGAAGGAGCAGTACAACAAGCAACTGCACAAGCTGCGCCAGAAAGCCCGGCGGATCGAGAGTCTGACGTCCCAGATGAGCCGACAGATACAGCTACTCAGCGAGGGGCTGGAGGGGGTGCAAACTACCGCCGCTTCGCAAGAGACGCAATAAACCACCATGGCCTGGATATGAGTATTAGTATCGGTGCAGAGTATTTGGGTGAGTACTTGTACTCCGCCAAATGCTGCAACGCCTAGCCCGATACTTCCGGTATCAGGAAGCCGGGCAGCGAGTCATTACACGCCTTCTGGCTTCCTTATTGACTGGGAAGCTGGCTCCATGCTCCCTCGTCACAAAGTGACGAGGGAGCATGGAGACGGCTTCCCTGCTAATCAGGAAGCCGCTCGGCTTCCCAGCTTATCAGGAAGCCAGGTGGCGAGTCATTACACACCGCCTGGCTTCCTTAATGGGACTTCTGGTATCAGTATTCGGTATTGGCGAGTACCGAAAAAAAATATCGGTACTCGATACCGAAAAAATGGTATCGGTGCATCCCTAGCAGAGAGGTTGACAAGTAGCATCTAGTAAAAGGAAAGTATGGCTGCTACAAAAGATGACCCACTTGCTGCTTTCTTTCATACCTAATGCCCTCCACACATTCACCATCAGATCTAAGTACCATGTATGCAGTTCAAGGGCCTTCCTGATTGGATGCAGATAGATTGGGTATATTCAAGTACATTCTTTTCTTACTTAGGTTTGGTAAATATAACATTGATTGTACGGTCAGATTGTAATGTATATGGTGAGCCGAATGGCCCATAGCCATTCCATGATGAGTGGTACTTTGACTGTGACAGATTGTCTGAAACTCACATTATTCTAATGAGTCGATCGCTTAGTGCCCCGACCATGGATATTTTACTAATAATAATGCAAGCTGCATCAGTAATTCTATTACTAGTGAAGAGTTAATGACATAGAAGGCTGATATCGCCTTTAAAGAGAACCTGTCACTTTGTCCATTCAGGGCAACATGGCAGATTTTCTTGACAGGCCACCCATCCGTGGATACTTTCCATACCACGCTCCCCCTTTAGCCATCGGGTCCGAGTCTACTCCTTGTGTAAGCTCCATGTCAGTCTGGGTCAGAGCTTATACAAGGTTCTCTACTCAATCACATGACTGTGACCTCTTCTCCCCAAGTACAGCATCCTGGTAGTATAAGAGGTGAAGGTCAAATGCTTCCCCAATACACAGAAGTACCAGGTATTGCAAAACACAGAGAGGTAGGGCAGCACATGAAAACTAATCAATGAGTTTGAGTGGCCTGTCAAGAGAACCTGTCACTTTGCGAATGGGTGAAGTGACGAGCCAGGTGTATGGAAATCCAATCTCAATGTAGATTCAGCTTTCCATTGCCCACTATCGTTACCTGATCAGTATTAGTGTTGCAAAAGATGGAACCTGCATCCATAGCAACCATGAAGATACGCATCCCCCCCAAAGATGACACACAGAGTAAACCTGAAGACATTGCAGGGGATGAAGCTTGAACTCAAGTTCTTAGATTCACTTAATATCAATTTGGACTTAACCATTCAGATAAACCTCTGATTAATTAAATCCATTAAAAGAGTTATAAAGTCCCAGCGTATCCTCTCCTGTTATAACATCAGCATTGTAATAGGAATACATACTTGATTTGTTTTTGATAATGCAATAAAACCTTACATGAAAACATCCCTTTTATGTAGTGAGTGCTGCCTTCTGTCTGTCCATCACTTCCAACAACTTCCTGGATTCCCAGTGTGCTTTGTGTCTCCTTCCCTGCTGCTCAATGTGATGCAATCTCCATTTCTCAAGACACCATATCCCATCATGCATTGCTTCCAGCAAGCAATGATAATGTTACATTGCTCAGACACAGAGTTGTAGTTCAGTTGGTAGGTTTAGTTAACGTTTTTGAGACAGGGAAGTGCATATCACAGGGCTGAGTGAAGTTGTGTCAGTGCATTGAGGAAGTCCATCCTATGGGCATCTTTAATAACTAAGTTTACAAACTTCTAGATGGATCTGGTTATTAGAAGTGGAGTGGGACTTATGGAAATTCAATCTAGAAATACAGATTTATTTTGAGTTTTTGACAATGGATACCCTTTAAATTGATTGGCACATGCAGGTAGCTAAATTGGTATGCAACATTTTACTTGTATTGTTACCCTCAATGAGCAACCTGGGATCACTCTCTGATTAATTTCTGGCCCGTGTGAGTTTACAAAAAAACTTCAACATCAGCAGCTCTCCAAAGAAATCTGCTAGCACTAATATAAGCACATAGTGAAATGCAGGCGAGTGTTATCATTTAGGAGGGTGATGGAAAGCATAAAGTACACTGAGTGGCCAGATTATTATGACCACCATTATTATGGGATGATTGTTGGCGCTCGGAGCCATGGAGCGAGTATCAGCAAAACAGCAGAATTCGGTAAATGTTCAAGAGGGGCTCATTGTTAAAGTGTTTAAAGACCGGACTGTCAGCCGAAAATCTGGGTCTGAACGTGCGAATTGTGGCCGTCAGCGACTAGCCAATGTTAGGGCAGAACGGAGAGTGGCAAGACTGGTACAAGACAACAGAAGGGCAACAGTGCAGTGTCAGATTCCTCGCATCACCTTTCATCATCTCGTGGAGTCACGAGGCGGCCCAACGAAGTCATCTCGTGGCCCAATGAAGTACTGATGGGGTGGTCAGAATAATCTGGCCACTCAGTGTATATCTAAAGGCAGAACTTTTTTTTTCATTTTGGATAGAGCAGGAGAGGGTTAAGACTGCTGGCAGTGTTATTATCCATATGTGTCTCATTAGGGAGATTTCCCTTCACTTCCTGTCCACTAGACTAAAAAGGAAGTGAGAGGATATCTTTGAATGTGAAGGAAATCCCCTTAAATCCACTTAAGGAGAATTGTTATCCCCCCCAATCGATGCCTGCAGGAACAACTCCCAATACGCTGCATAGTTCCGTCCTGTTGCCAGGAGAAGGCAGACGGTTTTTGATTGATAAAATATACTTTATTTTATACATATTTTTTTTTAAAACGAGGTGCTGTTTCGGGGAACATTCCACCCAGCGCAAGAACACCACACAGCAATACAACACATTCAGACAAATAAATTACAACCACTTAGCGGCATGATGCCTGACGTGTAGTACAAGACAAGGGCCCTGGTCCCTCCACGTCATTCATGACACCGCTTTACCCCATACTGAATATGTGATCTGTAGGGATCCACCAGAAATATCTTGCGGCGCCAACGTCAGACGCAGTGCCAGAGTAAAACCCCACTTCTGCATGTCCCACATGGCATCGCGACAAAAAACAACTTATATACAATCAACAGGTGCGATGGGAGATAGGGAAGAGAGATAAGGCAGGGCAAAGATCACAGGTTGAAGCTTTAGGCCTGGTTCACACCTGGGCGTTTTACAGCGCGTTCCTACACGATGTAAAACGCTCAACATGTGAAAACCAATGATTGCCTA
>NW_017306776.1:679289-685881 GCF_000935625.1 Nanorana parkeri | reverse complement strand
TTTTTTTTTTAAATAGAGAAAATAAAGGAAAAAATCATACCGCGCGTTTCACTGAACGAAAAAAACGAGCGGAAAAACGAGCTGAAAAAAACCGCTCAGGTGTGAAACCAGCCTTATTGAAGGACAAAGCCAAAAGTGGAGTGAGGGGAAATCTCCTTAGACATCCTTTTCCTCAGAGTCCATAAGGTGAGCAGACGGTTGAGCAGTCTGCAACAGTCCTCAATGGACATCCTCTGCCCCCGGTGAGATGCACTTCCTACCGTGTTTCCCCGAAAGTAAGACCTACCATACACTCCCGCCGGCCGCAGCTCCCGCCCACACGCCCGATGGAACCGGCATAACATCACACCGGGACCGGCAACAGCACGCTGCCTTCTGGGACGTCCAGTCCTCCCCCAGCCAGGTAAGACATCCCCCGAAAATAAGACCTAGTGTCTTTTTTCGTGCAAAAAAGAAAATAAGACAGTGTCTTATTTTCGGGGAAACACGGTAGCACATCACAACGCGTCCTTAAAGCCGCTGTTGGACCCTCTAAACCAGTATCACAGGGGCGGCCGCCATTCATGGCCAGAACCCTACGCATGCACTCTCTCTACTGTCGCCATGGCTGAGCTCACAAGCTATGTGCGGGGCTATGACCAAGGCCGTCGCTCTCTCCTGTAATGCTAGCAGCAAGCGTCCAGTGGCCAGCTCATCCTGGCAATAGGGTGAAACTATGCAAAATATTGGGGTTTTTTCTAGGGATGCACCGATACTCGTACTCGCCCAAATGCTCCGATGCCTAGCCCGATACATCCGTTATCAGGAAGCCTGGCAGCAAGTCATTATATGCTGCCCGGCTTCCTGATTGGCCGGGATGCCGGCACCATGCTCCCTAGTCACTTGTGATGAGGGAGCACGGTGCCGGCCTCCCGGCCAATCAGGAAACCAGGCAGCGTTTAATGACTCGCTGCCCAGCTTCCTGATTGGTCGGGAAGCTGGCCAATAAGGAAGCCGGGTGCCATGTAATGACGCAGCTTTCTAATTGGCCAAGAAGCCGACTTCATGCTCCCTCGTCACTTCATGACGAGGGAGCATGGAGCCGGCTTCCCGACCAATCAGGAAGCCGGGCCTTGCGTCATTACACAGCGCCTGGCTTCCTGATTGGCCAGAAAGCCGGCTCCATGCTGTCTCGTCACCCAGTGACAAGAAGCATGGGGACGGCTTTCCTGCTAATTGGGAGGCCAGGTGGCGAGTCATTACACGCCGCCTGGCTTCCTTAATGGGACTTCTGGTATCGGCGAGTGCCGAAAAATATATTGGTCCTCGTACTCAATACTGAAAAATCGGTATCAGTGCATCCCTAGTTTTTTTTCCAACAAGCTTCAGCATGATTGCAAATGGGCTGCAGGTAACGCAGATACATTCATGAAGATCTTTAAAAGCTGTTTAGTTTATTGTTGGCACTCCAGCTGCAGTGATAACTTTGGGAGTCCTGCCTGTTCCTGTCATAGTCCTGCAATGCCTCGTGGGGAGATATAGCTTCACCACAACCGGAGGGCTGAGGTTGCCTACACCCGCCACAGGTTTTTTTTAATAAAGGTGAATAAACCTTTTAAAGTCAGCAGTACCTTTACCAACATTCTTCTCCATGTATTTTCATGAGATTTTCCAGAGGTGCCCCATAAGGCAATGGCACCACGAAATGTACAACATCCACATATAAATGCATAGCAATAAACCAAAAAAGAGAAAACCACTAGTGACAGAAGGGTATGCACTAGTAGACTGGTTACTATGAGTTCTACCGACATGGTAGGTAGAGAAAGGGGAATTTATCAAAACTAGAGCAGACAGAATCTGGAGCAGGATAACATCGACACCTGCACTCCAAGTAATGATTCAATGGCGTCTGTTTATTGACACATGAAACATAGCACAATGCATTAAAAAGCAACGTTCCGGGGGTCTCACAGGATCCCCTTCATCAGGCACTTGTTTTGCCTGATGAAGGGGATCCTGTGAGACCCCGAAACGTTGCTTTTTAATGCATTGTGTTGTGTTTCATACATCAATAAACAGACGCCATTGATTCATTACTTGGAGTGCCGGTGTCTATGTTATCCTGTGCTTATAGACGGTTGCCATCCGTCGACTGCCGCAGCACCCGTCTTTTATAAGGAACTGCGGTTTTGAGTGCGATGGGTTCATGGACTGTATCCAGAATCTGGAGCAGTTCCCCATGGCAACCAATCAGCTTTTCATTTGCAAAGCTTCAATGAACAAACAGAAGAAAGAAGCTGATTGGTTACTATGGATAACTGTTACAGATTCTTTCTTCTCCGGTTTTGATAGATCCACCCCAAGCAAACTTCTAAGCCTGGCTCAGCAGCTGGAGAACCCGAAGTCAAAGGAAAATCAAAGGAGGATGCAAATCGGAATCTTTCACAAGCAAGCCTACATAAAATTCAGCTGCGCAGCTTTAGGGACAATGGCTGAAATGTTCAAAGGCACATGCTGGGTACCTAGGTATTAGGTCATATTTAAAGGCGGTACTGGGGAAATGGAGACGTCCTCTGTGCTGCAAAGAGCACCCTCCACCCCTTGCCCCTCAGGACAGGAAGTCACTGCGGCGTGCTCCATATCTGACATGGGCGAAACCCATCTGTATCCCATCCTCTTTATTGTTCGCCGTGTCGTGCGCTCAGATATCCCCTTCTGGGCCCCGCTGTTGTAAAGGGAGGTTATCTGGGCAGTTGTGCACTCGCCGTTTGCTTTAATGAGGCCGGCCATTCTCCTCTCCTCTGTCTCATTAACTAGGGGTTTTCGCCCGCAGAACTGACGCTTAGTCAATGTTCTCCCTTTCTTGCACCACTCTCTGTAAACTCTAGAGACTGTGGTGCGTGAAAATCCCAGGAGCTCAGCGGTTTCTGTGATGCTGCGACCGGCACGCCTGGCGCCAACAATCATTCCTCGGTCAAAGTCGCTTAGATCGTGTGTCCTCCCCATTCTAATACGGGGTCAGAAATATCTCTTGACTATGGCTGCATGCTATGTTCCACGGCTTCCTCTTCCAGGCAGCTGGATCACAGCGTAGGACCTAAACCAAGATGCTAACCATTAGTTTGATGCAGATTTTAGAAACACCACTACATAACAAGTTCTATAGAAATCGTATAACCAACACTATATAATAATAAGCTCTGCTCAAGTCATTGAATGCTGCAAGCCCCACCAGGCTCATATTGAAAGCCTATCTCAGGGGGGCAATACCCCATGCACTGCAAGGGTTAACTGCTTGTTTTTGTTTAGGGTGTTCCTGTAAAGCAGTTTTACTTACTTGATCCCCGCTTCCCCCCTTCGCTCTGGCAGTCGGAAGCCCTCTGACATCATCACATACAATGCAGGTTACATATACACTGAGTGGCCAGATTATTATGACCACCTGACGTTTGTAGGTAAATTAGCTATAATTTTGCGCTGAAGTTGCTAGAGGGCCAGACCATTATAAATAGGGAAGCAGGTTGTTTACCACGACAGTAGAAGTGATTTGTTTCTGAAGATACGGGGAAACAACGCGATTTAACAGCCTTTGAACGTGGGATGATTGTTGGCGCTCGGAGCCATGGAGCGAGTATCAGCAAAACAGCAGAATTCGTTAAATGTTCAAGAGCAGCTGTTGTTAAAGTGTTTAAAGACCGGACTGTCAGCGGAAAATCTGGGTCTGAACGTGCGAATTGTGGCCGTCAGCGACTAGTCATTGTTAGGGCAGAACGGAGAGTGGCAAGACTGGTACAAGACAACCGAAGGGCAACAGTGCAGTGTCAGATTCCTCGCATCACCTTTCAACATCTCGTGGAGTCACGAGGCGGCCCAACGAAGTACTGATGGTGTGGTCATAATAATCTGGCCACTCAGCTGGCTCTGCCTCTAGATAGGCAGAGCCAGCTGTCACTCACGCAGCTGGGCGGATCCCGACATAATTGTCGGCATCCGCTTCAGCTGCGGCGTCTCAGTATACCCCGAGCTACTGAGCTTTGGGTGACGGGAGGACGCTAGTTTGTGTCCTCCCGTTACCCTAAGGAGAACTATGGGGAAAAGCCCTAACACCATAGTTCTCCTTTAAAATTTTCGCTCACTTGATGTTTTCCACTCTGTAATCTCTAGAGACCGTGGTGCGTGGAAACCCCAGGAGCTCAGCGCTTTCTGTGACGCTGCAACCAGCACGCCTGGCTCCAGCAATCATTCCTCAGTCAAATCCTTAGATCGCTTCTCTTCTCCATTCTAACACTCGGTCAAAAAAATTAAATCTCTTGCTATGGTCGCATGCGATGCTTCTTGGCTTCCTCTTCCGGATGGCTGGATCACAGGGAGTGACCTAAAACGAGTTGTTAAAATTTGCATCATTCTCATGGTTAACAACATCACTATATTTAGAAAGCTATAGAAGTCCTATAACCAATATTATACAATAAGCTCTGCACAACTCAGTCCTTGAATGGTGCAAGCCCCACCAGGCTTATATTGAAAGCCCATCTTGGAACAAAAACCCTCCCCTTCTAGTGGGACTACCCCCGCACTGCAAGGGTTAACTATTCAGTTTTGAGGATTCTTTAAAGCAGTTTTACTCACCTCCTTCCCGCTCCTTCTAGATTCCAAGAATGGTGCCCCCAGACTCTTCCCCTCTTCACTCCGGTGGTCGGAGGCCTGCTGACATCATCAGATCTAATGCAGGGTTCATAGTCAACCGAGGAACATACCACAGCTGGAGCAGAGGGGTGAGCGCTGGGGAAGCGGGGATTAGGCAAGTCAAACTGCTTTAAAGAATCCCCCTAGACAAAAACAAGCCGTTAAAGGAGAACTATGGGGTTAGGGCTTTTCTGCTCGCGGTATACTGAGACGCCGCAGCTTAAGCGGATCCCGTCAATTATGTCTGGATCCGCCCAGCTGCGTGAGTGACAGCTGGCTCTGCCTATCTAGAGGCAGCGCAAGCTGTACCCGCCCCCTCCCCCGTCCGTTCCACCAATCAACGCTGGCGGATCGGAGCGGGGAGGGGGGAATCCAGTCCCTCCCCTGTCACGGCAGAGAGCCGTGACAGGATCGAGAGGTGAGCGAACACAGGTAGGTGTTCGCTCACTTCCCAATCTACTGAGCCGACCTGTGACAGTCTCATTGTCACAGGTCGGCTAGAACTATGAGGTGAGTGAAAAGCACTCCTCACCTCATAGTTCTCCTTTAACCTTTGCAGGGCAGGGGTAGTCACTCTGCAAAGGGAGCTTTTTTCCCTCTTCGGAGATAGGCTTTTAATTTACAAAATAGTGATAAATGACCTATACCCGTTTTTACCCCCACCGCGACTTACCCGCTATTGCTTCTGCGTCATCGCTTTACATAGCCAAGGAGCACGGGATTGCACACTCCGCACACCTTATTGGGTTGAGATGTTTCCAGTGAAGGGTACCTGATAATGCTAATTTAGAGGAGTGTCCCCCATACTCTCAGCTGTTTAGGTGAGCTGGCTCTCGTGTGGGTGCGCCACGCACAGCTTTTTCTTCAAAAAAAAAAAAAAAAGACATGCTGGAAGGTTAATTGGCTACTCTTAGTTGGCCCTGTATGTATGCATGGGAGATGGGGACCTTAGCTTGTAAGCTCCTTAAGGGTAGGGACTGATGTGAATGTGCCACTATGTAAAGTGCTACGTAAATTGTCGGCGCTATATAAATACCTGTAATAATAAATTAAAATACAAAGACATTGTGAACATTCAACCTTATGGGGACAGTTTGGCGACGGCCCTTTTCGGTTCCAGCATGACTGTGCCCATGTGCAAAGCCAGCTCCATATATACATGGTTTCATGAGTCCGGTGTGGAGGAACTTAAAGTGGTATTAAAGTCTAGCTTTTTTTTCTTTATATAGTTTAGTCTCTTTCATGCAATAGCCAATCTTTTATAGTTTAAAAAAAAATCATACTAAAACTTACCTTGAAAGTCCGGCATCGCTCCCTCTCCTGGTGTGTCTTTATCTTCCGGTCTAAGGCGCACTCACCACTAGCCGATACGGCGCCTACAATCCCCACAGGACACCACCTTTGACACATACTTCTTTGCTGGATGCTGCCTTTGAAGCAGACCTCGTCGCTGTACACCGCATATGATACAAACATTTTTGCTTGACGCTATCTTAAACGCTTGACGCTACCTATTATGCGGACTTCAACGCTGGATGCCGCCTTTAACACTGACTTCATCGATGGAGGCCAACATTGACACAGAGTTTGTCGCTGGATGGCGCCTTTGACATCAACTAAATTTATATTGAAAATAAAATGAAAAAAATGCTGATGGTATTTTATTTAAATAAATGTTTTTGTTAAAACTTTGTTTTTATTCAAAAATGTATTATATGTCGGAATGGCTAATAAGGTGTAGCGGCGTACCCCTTACTCGTTCCAGTAGGAGGAGGGCCAGTCATCTGGTTGCACCATTGTTCTAAAGGGGGCTACCAGATCCAGATAATTCCCCCACCCAGACCCCCACATCCTCTTTGGCCCTTGTCCTCATCAATATGGGGACCAGGTGCCTTGACAGGGTAAGGGGGGGGGGGGGGGGGGG
>NW_017306776.1:659591-679156 GCF_000935625.1 Nanorana parkeri | reverse complement strand
GGCTTAGCAGGGGAAGGGGGGGGGGGGGTCGACAAGCCGGCAACCCTCCTATCCTGGTCTGCAGGTTTAGGAAAAGGGTCTGGTGACTGTTTTTCGGGGGGCCCATGCCATGTTTATTTGGGTTCCCCCTTAAAATACATACCAGACTCGAAGGACCTGGTATTAATTTTGGGGTGTCTTCTTGCCTTTTTTTCTGTTTGTTTTCCCCCCAAAAAACATACTAGACGCAAAGTGCCTTCAATACATTTTTAAGGGGAACCCCATGTTTTTTTTATCTCTGTGTTTCACTATTAAATCTTTGTGTCGGAATGAGTAATAAGGTGTAGCGGCGTACCCCTTACTCGTTCCTGTAGGAGGAGGGCCAGTCATCTGGTTGCACTCCCCACATCCTCTTGGGCACCGGATGTGGGGATGAGGCCCTTGTCCTCATCAATATGGGGACCAGGTGCCTTGCCAGGCACCCCCCTGGCAAGGTACCCTCCCAATGTTGAGGGCATGTGGCCTGGTACGGCCGGGGAGGGGGGGTGCTCAAGCTGGCACCCCTCCTTTCCTGGTCTGCCAGGCAGCATGTTTAGGAAAAGGGTCTGGTGATGGATTTTTGTGGGGGAATCCAATGGACACAATGGGTTATTTTTGTGGGTGGGGGTGTTTCTTACAAAAATGTGTTGTGTGAGGGTTTAATACAAACATTTTATTGTGTTAAAAACAAATATACACTATATTTTTTTTTATTGCATTTCATGATTATAATAATTTTTTTTTTCAGGGGCCATCCGAAGCCATTTGTGGACCACGTATGGTAATTTATGTTACATTTGATGTAAATAATAATCATTTTAAAATTACATTTATTAAACATATATAAATTAAAAATATATATATTATTGATTTAATTTACTTTTTCATATTTTTTAGGTGAAAATAGTCCTTGAAAATCATTTCTGTATAAAAGAGAAAAAGACTATTCTATTTACAAAATGTTAAGTATTCGTTTTTCTTTCATAATATTAGCAGAACTGGATTCTAAAGTCATTGCTGAAATGATGTCTCATCAACCCCCTACTTGCGAAATCTTACATGTAATCCAATGTATGACTTTCACAGTCCTTCTTGTAATTGATTATTCATTTCTATTTAATTTATACAAATAGGCACTCCCATTATCCGAAAAAAAAAGAAATTTCTTCAGAGATCAAAAGTAGACATGTATACAATTTTTCTCATTTCACAATTTTCAACCTACATCGCAGAAATGTAATCAATATATGACTCAATAAAATATATATTTTTAATGTATCTAGGGATGTCCCTATACCGATAGTAGTATCGGTATCTGGGCCGATACAGGGCATTTTCACGAGTACTTGTACTTTTGAAAATGCCCGATAATGAAGGCCGATACTGGCCCTTTAAATTGCATTGGTCACATCAGGTCCCATGCTTGTGGGGTCCTGAAGCAGCCTTCCGGGGACCTGGCAGTAGCTGTCTTTGACGCTGTCTGCCAGGTCCCACGTCTCCTCCTCCTGATTCAAGGTGCAGGCACTGCTTGAGGCAGCCCACACCTTGAATACAGCCTCGGAGCAGGCAAGTGACCGGCACCTGCGCCGTTCAGCTCACTATGCGCCGTAGAGTGGGCTCAGCACAGCACCTGTCAGGGCCTGTGGAGAGATGCAATAAGCAGCGCTGGAGAGACCCAATAGGCAGCCCTGGTGACATCTGGACGCAGCTGGTGACATCTGGACGCAGCCTGGTGAGAAACTGCCCTAGCATCATGAGTCTGTATTGTTTGTAAAAAATGTCACATGTCCCTTTAAGAAAAAGTATCAGTAATTGGGATCGGTAAGTACCGGAGGGCAAGTACTTGTACTTTGCCTTGAAAAAGTGGTATCGGGACATCCCTAAATGTATCCTACTCATAAATTGATGAAACAATTGTAGTAGGGATGTCCCGATACCACTTTTTCAGGACCCAGTACAAGTACAAGTACTTCCCCTCATGTACTTGCCGATACCAATTACCGATACTTTATTTAAAAAGGGACAGGTGACTTTAAATGATCCATAGTACAACTACATGTTATGTACTATGGATCATGATTTAACCTATTCATGTAAGCAGGGGAGAATTGTAAATCTATTGCTGTAGTGTGGAGGTGTGTGCTGTGTATATGTATTACATATACATTACACACGTCCAGTACACTATAGCAATAGATTTACAGCCAGCCCTGTCCCAGCTTCCCTCACTCACAGTTTCACTCCGATCCCTGTTGCCTCATGAGGTGCCTCTTGTAGTCGGCGCTGGGCAGGATCGCTGCATCGCGTCTCGGTTCTCAGCTTGTGGGAGGCGCACACAATTCTGCCCTGCTAACATGAATGGGTTAAATCATGATCCATAGTACATATACAGCACATACGTCCCGTACACTGCAGTAATAGGGTTACAATTATCCCCTGCTAACATGAATGGGTTAAATCATGATCCATAGTACATAATAGTACATAACATGTAGTTGTACTACGGATCATTTAACCCATTCAGATTAGCAGTGCAGAATTGTAAATCAATTGCTGCAGTGCATTCTATATCTAGCACATATACAGTACAAATAGAATGCACTGCAGCAGTAGATCACACAAAAAACTAAGCCCAGGCTCCGTCTTACTCAGTGTTGCCTCCATCGCGGTGCCTCACGATTTTCCTCACACGTGAGGACGTCGTCTGCGCTGAGCTGGAGAGGAGCGTCACGTCACTGCTGCTCCGGTGGGTGGCGCTCCAGGTGGGGTCCTAATTAAGGTTGCCGGCGACTGCCTGCAACGCCGCCCACCGGAGCAGCAGTGACGCGACGGTCGGCGCTACGTGGTAAGTAACAAATATAAAATTTGAACTTTTGCACGATATTCTAATTATTCGAGTTTCACCTGTAGAGTGTAGAAAATTGGATTCTTTCGTTCTATATTTTTAATCATCTCATTAATACTTTTCTATAAGGAATCCGTGGAAAGTATTATACCTCTGAGGAAAATTATAATTATTCTTCATCTGTGTACAGTGAAGAGGATGAGGTAATACATTTTTTTTTATACATTAAGTGGAGAATATATATATTGATTTATATAATTGTATTTATTTATTTATATACATTTTTGAATCCAGATTACAGTTTTACAATTTTTTTTAGGAATTAAAAGAATTAAAAGAAAGGCTGCGTGGTAAATATCATCCACCAGGATGCGAAGAACCACAACCGTAAACGAAGGAGAGAGGATGAAAATAATATAGATGAAAGTTTGATAGGTCATACCCGGTGGTGCTTGTGTGGCAGGTGTAGGCCTATGCCAACACTCGAAGAGTGCAAGTGTTGCTGAAACCTTGAAGAGGTACAGCCTTTTATGGAGCCGGGTATGACATGTGTTTCAGAAGCACCAGAGTTCATTGAAAGATGTCTAACAGAACGAATTGTCATCTATCAAATTCAAATTAACTCTGCTGTCAGTCAGAAGGAATATGTACAGGATGCAAACCGGTATGTAATATAAATAAGTTTGGAATTTAGTTAAACTGGATATTTGGGGATGGCCCCTTCCTGTTCCAACATGACTCCGCACCAGTGCACAAAGCAAGGTTCATAAAGACATGGATTAGCGAGTTTGGGGTGGGGGAACTTGACTGGCCTGCACAGAGTCCTGACCTCAACCCGATAGAACACCTTTGGGATGAATTTGAGCGGAGACTGCGAGCCCGGCCTTCTCGTTCAACATCAGTACCTGACCTCACAAACGGTCCAACATTCCCATAGACACACTCCTAAACCTTGTGGACGCCTTTCCAGAAGAGGCAGAGCTGTTATAGTGACACAGGGCGGAGCCAACCCAATACTAAACCCTACGGACTAAGACTGGGATGCCATTAAAGTTCATGTGCGTGTAAAGGCAGGCGTCCTAATACTTTTGACAATAGAGTGTATTCTTGATTTTTCCCAAACCATCTAAAGAATGCAATGGGATTAGCTATTTTCCGGAGCCACATTATCAAAATGTTTTTAGATGCAGTATGGTTTTAAATCTTATTCTATTGATACATAAAACAAGAATTGTATTTGGTTACAATGCAATGAATAAATTGATGTTTTACATCTTACAGATGTTTGAGAATAGGAGCCTACAAATCGTATACAAGAATGGTTCATGGGTTTCTGGGAAAAAACTAAAGAATACCCATACCATCATGTGTAGTGTGGGCCATCAGAGAACAATATCCGGCTGCAAACAATGAATATATTGGCTTCAAGAGGTCATCAGACTACAATGCTAGTGGCATGGCACTAGAATGAACAATATTTAATGTATATTTTTTACTTTGAAAAATGTTTACAAACGTATTTATTCTTAAGTATTATATATTTTAATAAAAATGTTTGGTGTTTAAAAAAGTATGTCTTCTAAGTTTTTCAATAAAGTTTCCTATTTTTATAATTTTAAGAATAATTAATCACGTGTAAACATGTTAATTTGTACGTGTTTACATTTGTGGTTTTTTTCTAAATATAAATTATATTAACAATAAACAACACAAACATTGTATTTACTTTTTTTGTGTATCTGTTGCACTTTTTAATTTTTTTTAGGTTTAAAACTAAAAATGTATTCATTATAATAAGACAGCAATTGAGTATATATTTCTTGATACTCTTTATAGCTTTATCTTTTTATTTTTACTAGGAATGCACCCATACCATTATTGGTACTGCTGCCGATACTGAGTATGGTGGTGAGTAATCTTACTCACCAAAATGCTCCAATACTTACCCCAATACCATAAGTATCGGTCAGGGGGAGATTTTCCCTGAGTGGCAGTGCAGCGAAGAAACATGGAGTTTTTTTCAGGCCTATAACAAAGCCAGGCAGTTCGTAATGTCCCACCAGCCAGATTCCTGATTGGCCAGGAATCTAACTTCCCCAATGGCTCGGAAGCTGGCTTCTCGGGCAATCAGCATTGAGCCAGCCAAACAGCATTGAGCCGTCTTCACGGCCAATCAAGATGCCAGGTGACGTGTAATGATCTACCGCTTGGCTTCCTGATTGACTTAGAAGCTGGCTAAACTATTGAAGCTGGTTTAAACTATCTACATAGTTTAAAACTCTAACCTATAGAGATAGAGTAAGTAGCAAATTTAATTTGTTCACATGAAAAATGGCTTAGCAGATCACAAAAAATAGGTCATAAAAACTTTTTTTATTTTCAAAAACCAAACCAAATATAATTTAACAAATAAAACAAACAAAAAATTAAGTATTAGAATAAAAATGTTGATCAATGCTTTATAAATGTACTAATTATTCCAAACTAGATAACAATATCTGAAACATTTTGATTTACTATTGTACAGTGCAGATAGCGATACAATCAAAAATTATATATAATCTGTATAACATGAATTACTTGTTCTGAGGAAAATGTGAAAGGTACTTGGAGATTAGTTCGTGCTTCTCAGCTCTGGGAAAGAGAGCAATATTTGCAGTGTCTTGTCTAGATTTCCATGGACATTTTTTTAATCCAGCAGCACAATCAAAAGAATTGCATATGATCTCTTTCATAAAAACTTGACTGGTAGGCTCATAAATTTTACTGACAACCCAGTCTTTTTTGGCCTTGCTAAAGCCATAACGGTAGCGTAAACTGCCTTGTGAATCTGAAGTAGCCAAGGGTTTTTGAATTACTGCTTGAAGTCTGTTGATGTTCTTGTTGTGATCTATGGCAGCTAGTTGAGTCCTTGCTACCATGGCATCCATCAAAAAATGATGTCGTTTAGAACGATATTTAAGCACCATATTATGAAAAACCTCAACCTCTCCGGTGTGATAGAATCCAGAAAGGTGCTCCATGTCCTTTAGCAGTCTTGCATCCACAGCTATGGAAGTGAGCTGATGGTGAGCTGCAGAACCGAGTGCCAACCACTCATAATCTTGAGATTCCTCATTACATATTGCTGGATGTGAACATCGATGGTACAATGTGCTTCCTTGCCAATCATGCATATTTGCCGAGTGTTGAGAAATTGAAATCCATTTTTCTTTTAGTAGTTTAGGATTGTTTTGGCAAGTACTCAATGCCCACCAAAGATGATTTTTTTGCAGAAGAAACCCAATTGGATAATTCTTTACAATTTTTCCGCTTGCTGGATGCATGGGTTTTGGCACCCACTGATTTTGCCATATGCCACACATCAAATTCGTGCTTTATTTTGGGATATTTTTCCCTTATAATTTTCCGAATTGAAACATGCCTGTCTGTGACAAGAACTTTGACATGCAATTGATCAGAAAGTACTCGATCCAGAGCCTCAACAAAGGCAATTTTCTCAAGGGATACAGAAGAACGACCGGTTTGCAGTTGTCCCACTTGAAAATCCACTATTAGATTTGTTACTGCATCCATAAGGGTGTATGTACAGTATTTTGCACTAAAGCCTGGAGAATCGCATTGTCCATCTCCAAGCAAAGCAACACCTTTCTGACCAATCCCTTCAATGATCTCTGTCCGTTGTGATAGCCATTCATTTTCTATGGTTGGAAATAAATATTTTTTTTGGTTGCTGCAATGTGTACTAGCAGAAATCGAGCACATTTCTAGGAGAGAAAAAAAATTCTGCATTTTTTGAAAATTGCCACCACTGCATAAAATGGCAGCAGAAATTTGTAAGTTTCCAGCGGGTATGCGCCCTATGAATGGTTGACTAGTCCAGAGTTTAAATTTGTGTTTAGAAGTGCACTCTGCGTGCACCACTAATGCAGAACCAACCATTAACCCCTTCGTGACGGGAGACGTACACTGTACGTCCAGCCACAAAGGGACCAAATGACTCGTCACGTACACTGTACGTGACGAGTTATTTGCTGCACTAGAAGGCTGCTAACCGCTGAGAATCAGCGGTTACCTTTCAGTAATGGATGTCTAACTATCTAGAGATCCATTACTGAAAGGGTTAACCTTTTTCAGACACCCGATACCTTAATATCGGGTGTCTGAGAGTCACAGCAAAGCGGACACACATGTCGGCTTTTGCCGGCATTCTGACAGCTCGTATAGATCGAGAGATATCTCTCTCAAGCTATACTGGCTTTTTTTTTTTTTTCTTTTGACTTTCAAGAATAGATACAAAATGTTATGTATTAGACACATAATGTATCTATTCTTGAAAGTAGAATGTTTAAGTTTTCTGAAACATTCACTGACAGCTGAATCCTGAACTGCTGCAGGATCAGTGTCACTAACTTATTATCGGCTGTTCTGAAGTTTGAAGCAGCCTGATAATAAAAAAAATGTATTAATTTATCAAGCAGTAATAGTGAGATTAATTCACAATGACTGCCTGATATAATTAAATAAATAAAATTTGTCAGTATAAAAAAAGTGAAAAGTGTAAATAAATTTAAAAAAAAGGTGAAAAGTGTAAAAAAATTAAAAATAAGGGACAAATAAATGAATGTATGTATTGCATTTTTTTTTAGCTGTGCTGGTTTTGTTAAAAAAAAATACTACAAATCAAAACTGGGAAAAAAAGTTTTTTTTTACGTTTTTTCCTCTTTTTTTAATTTGTATTTGTCCTAAGTGAGGCGTTAGACACACATATGTGATATAAATATATAGCCCTATCTGTCCTCTAAAAAACAATATATAATATGTGTGGGTGCACTTTGTAAGAAAGTATATTACTGACGTGGAAGAATCACACAGCAAAAATGTCAAAAGTGTGTCAGTCATTTACGAACAGAAACCAAAAACAAGCTCAGTCATGAAGGGGTTAATTTTTTCATAGTGGTGATTCGTCCGTTGCAATTTGCTTCGTACTTACAACGTGCACTGAGAAGTAAATTGTTTAAACACTCCTCAAATACAAGAAATGTTTTCTGTTTTGAAATTTTAATTTCTCTGTCTTCTGGTAGAAAGTAGACAAAGGACAATTCTATATCATCTTTGTTTACAATATATTCTGCATCCTCCATTTGCTCAATGTTGAACAGCTCTTCTTCTGCGCGAGAGGGATGATAGGAGCTGTCTTTGTTGTTTTTTTTTTGTGGAGTTACAGAAATATCCACGTCCGAGAACACTTCAGCAGGAGCAACAATATCATCATGAACGTGTGCAATGGGTGATAAAGAAAGAATATCTATTTTTTGTTCCTCCTGCATTCTGTGTGGACTACTTATGTGTAGTGCTGAATGTTCTTCTAAAAAAAAAAGGAATGTAAAATATCCGGATTACACGTTGAAGATGGTGGAAATTGATCATAGACAGATTCTGCAATTGTAAATTGTGTCAGTGCTGGTAAATCTGCCAGTGAACACTGTACTCCCACAGAAACTGTTGATTTCTTAATGTCAACTTGAAGTTTCTTGTTTATAAGCTGCCTTTTGATTTTACATTGAATGCCCCTATGTATTATCCTGTTTATTCTTTGTGAAGGTAATTTGGAACCATATTTACGAATCTTACTTTTTTTTTTTGTTCCAGTATGGGTTTGAGACACTGCCATGAACAAACTTTCCTCTGGAACAGAAGAGATGCTTGTACCTATTTTTTCCAAAATGCATTCAATATAGGGTGTCTCTTCTATATCACATTCAGTGGCTTCAGAGGCTGACTGTGGTGCAGTAAAAGATGAAGTAGAAATATTTTCTATTGCAAGAGAGGTGTTCCGTGTCAAACTTTTTACATGGTCGGACGATGTATGGGGACGTGGAAGTTCGTCTTCCACCTTTTGACGTTTAGGATAATTGTGCTCAGCATGTGCTGCATATGTAAAATAGCCTTGAGTTTGAGCAATATCTGATATGTCCTCTAGGTTTTGGGTAGGGTAGGCATCCTTTTTTAGAACCTTCATTGAACCATAGTGCTCAAAGTCTTCATTTATGAAGTGACGAGAACATATGCGGAA
Source organism: Nanorana parkeri (assembly GCF_000935625.1). Classification (NCBI taxonomy): domain Eukaryota; kingdom Metazoa; phylum Chordata; class Amphibia; order Anura; family Dicroglossidae; genus Nanorana; species Nanorana parkeri. The sequence goes on along the minus strand of NW_017306776.1, from coordinate 670,217 downwards.
ATTTCCCTTTCTTGATGCTGCGATCTTTTCAAAAATATACTCAAATTCGTGTGATTAGATCTTCAGTTGTTCCAACCATCTTCTAATTCTTTCACGGTCACGGGGAAAGGTGTGTAAACTTATATCAGTTGGTAGTGCTTGTCCAGAACATGGGCATGTTTTCACGAAACACCTTGGCATTCTCTAAATTAGACAGTTTACTCATTATTCAATTATAGGGTATGTAAAATTATATTTATGTATTTTTCCATCTATATTAATTATATTCAAATACATTTTTGGCTGATGTTAAATAATTATTGTAAGGATCTGTTATATATATAATTTTTCTATAACAGGGATGTAAATATAACTTGGTGTTTGTACTGTCAATTTTTAATCATGCACGCTATGTTCAACTCTCCCCGGCAGAGTAGGGTTGAGAGTTTGTTGAGAATGGGCATGTGTCTAGGGAAACAGTGTGAGGCTGAAGGAGGAGAAGGAAAACACAGAATAAGGAGGGCTGTATGGTAATAGAATGACTGATTGTGAGCAAAATGTTGGATATTCACCATATACGCAAAATATAGTAACAAGCATTTTCAGTCATATTTTTAAAATGTGAACCTCAAACAATCTAGAAGCAATCTAGCACAATGCAGGCTAAGCCAGGTGCTGCTGTGGCATATGGCAGGCCGGGCAGCACGGAGGCTCCGGCGCTGTCTCTCCTGATGTTGGCACTGTGTCACATGGCCCGCCCCCTTTACACTATGTGGCCGTGATGGTGTCGGGCTCTGGCAGCACTACAGTTATAAGGTAAGTCATTGAGTCGGTGAAAAGGAGGGGGGGGTGTTAGGGGGCCCAGAAAATGCCCACATTGTGCAGTGTTTTATTTGAGAGAAATGGATTATAATAGGGAACATTACTCTAATGTTCCTTATTATAACCTATTTCTCTATCCAGTGTTGAATTAAATATTGCAGTCCAGTGCGTTGCTAAGTGCAGGGTCCAGTGCGTTGCTAAGTGCAGGGTCCAGGGCGTTGCTAAGTGCAGGGTCCAGGGCGTTGCTAAGTGCAGGGTCCAGGGCGTTGCCAAGTCCAATTCATATACTATTCTGCATTGATGTATAATGTATTGCTGTGATTTGTAGTCCTTCTACAGCTAGTGCCATTCTGCATTAGAGTGTAAGCTCCTCTGTACAGAGACTGATGTGACCGGCTCAGTGTTCTCTGTACAGTACTGCGGTATATGTCAGAGATATATAAATGTATAATAATAGTGTGTGACTGTGGGGGGACATTAGAGTGTAAGCTCCTTTGGTGCAGAGACAATGAGGGGGTTGGGTGATCCAGTGAGATCTGCTTCCGGGCCCCGCCCTTTGGTAGCGGGAGGCCCAAGAACAAATCTTGCACCAGGGCCCTTTGTTTCTTAGGTCCGCCACTGCGGGGCACCTGGTTCCCATGTTGATGATTGCCTCATCCCCACATCTGGTGCCAAGGAGAATGTGTGGGTCGGCAGGGGGGATCAGAATATGGAAGTCCACTTTAGAATAAGCTATATCACAGCGTCCACTGCGGTAATCCAGGTATATCATCATGTCCACCGCGGTAATCCAGGTATATCACAGCGCCCAGCGCGGTAATCCAGGTATATCACTGCATCCACCGCGGTAATCTAGGTATATCACAGCGTCCAGTGTGGTAATCCAGATATATCATATCGTCCACTTTGGTAATCCAGGTATATCACAGCGTCCACCGCGGTAATCCAGGTATATCACGGCGTCCACCGCGGTAATCCAGGTATATCACGGAGTCCAGTGCGGTAATCTAAGAATATGACAGCGTTGAGCGCCGTAATCTAGGTCTATCACAGCGTCCAGCGCTGTTATCCGGGTAGATGACAGCGTCCAGGTATATCACGGTCCACTAAAAAAAGACTGCAGCCATCACACAGTACACAATGCAATGCACAGGCTGTTTATGCCATAAACATAAGCAATAAAGTTTTGTTTAAAAAAAAAATACCTTGCTCTGCTTAGGAGAATCGATCAGGAACAGCTGAACTAGACAAACGTGCAGGCAGCAGCTGTTGCCAATTTAAAGTGGGCGGGGATGTGCATGTACGGATGACCTCATCTTGTAGTCCGGCTTCACATGGACGAGCACACAGACACCGTTAGGAGCTCTAGAGAAGAGGCAGTCAGCTGAAAAACGGAAGTCCTCTCCAGCAGGAGAAGATATAAGGATTGAAGAGGAAGAGCAGCAAACAGAAGGAAAACTACCATGGATTACAGTAGGGCGCACATTACAGCATTGTTTTATGTTAAAAACTCTGAGGCTTTAATGTCACTTTAATGGTCCTGCAGAGCCCTGACCTCAACCTTAATAAACCGCTTTGGGATAAATTGGAACGTCCATTGTTTGCCAACTTGGCCTTCAATGACCGACAGCCCGACTCCTAGAGGCATAACTGCGATTATCGTACGATAATCGTAAGGTGTGTGGGGACCCTTAGCAGCAGGGGTTGGCAACCTTGACATGTCTTATATGGCATAATGGGATGTTTAGTAAAACAGCTGGAGGGTCAAGATTGCCCACTCCTATGCTAAGCTATACACTTGCTTTAGGCAAACTCCAGCCCTTCAGCTGTAGTGCAACTACAAATCCCATTACGCATTACAAGACAGGCCACAGAGCACCTTCAAGGGCCCATTCCCACACCATTTTTTTGTGCATTCAGATACTGGCTGTGGCATTAAGGCGGCTTCCCTGCTCCTTTTTTTTTAATGTGCCTTAAAGTAAAAAAAAAAGCTGAGGACTGAGCCACAGCACCTTTTCTGTGCAATGAGGCATGTTGCATGATGGCAGCTGCCCTGTTTATTTTTTGAAGTGACCCAATGCTCCTGTAGTTTTTTTTTTTTCAGTACAGCACAAGTATGCATCAGGTTACCATTTAAATGGAATGGCAACGCACATACACGTCACTAGGTGTGAGCAATTCTCAGATTTTGGAAGCAGTGAATATGGGCAACAGGCTGATCCCTCTCCAGAAGGGAAGGGGCTATCTAGGAGCTTGTTCACACCAAATGCAGTGCGTTCCAGGGCAGTAGCTGCTGGAACGCACAATCGCTTACAAAACTTCCCCCTGCGTTCTGGGGCATGGCAGTGCATTGAATTTAATAGCGCTGCAGTGCGACCAGACGCGTAGCGAAACTTTGCCTGTGTTCCGTTCAGCAAGCAGCATTTTTTGCAGTGGGACGGCAGCCAGCCAAAGTTTTGCCCTGTGTCCAGTCGCACTGCGGCGAGGGGCCCTCCAGCAGCTACCACTCTGGAATGCACCGCATTTGGTGTGAACAAGCCCTAAGGCCCCGTTCACACTGAGCGACTTATCGCGCGGTAATTCCCACGATATCGCGGCTATTTACCGCGCGATATCGCTCTCCAATGCTTGGCAATGTAGCGACAGCAGGACCCTTTTTGGAGCGGATTTTGCCGCGATTCAATGCTTTTCAATGCAAGCATTTGCGCGATATCGCACAAAATGCAAATCGTGCAACAAACGCGCGATTTGCCAATCGCCAAGTGTGAATGGGGCCTAAGAGTGCAGCTCCATGACGTCCGGTGTCAAGACTAACTCTACCTTGAGGAATTTGAAGTTCTGCCATTTAGGTCCTACAGAAAATACTAGTTGCCTGGTTGAACTACTGAATCTTTGACCTGAACAAGTATGCAGATCAGGATGGTCAGTATTTGGGCAGAAGCCTTGATCAGCAAGCTTTCCCTGGGCCTGTACATCCAAGTGTTCCAATAAATGGGTTTGGCATCCTAGCGCAATCAGCAGATATTGCAGTTCTTGGTAAGGCGTCTGCCCCAGCATTGCCATCCAGAGAAAACTTTAAACGTGTACCATTTACCTACTGAAATATAAAGCTGATAGACATGTAAAATATACCGTGACTAAAGTTTTATAACTCTCCAACACTCGCATAGGAAACATGAACAGATCCTGCACACCCGGACTCACCATTGCCTCTTCCACAGCCATCTGCTGCTCTGCTCTTTCTAGATCCATGTCATGTTCACATTACAGATAGTGTGCGCACTGATCACCAACCCCTGAGCGTTCCCATTCCACATTATTCCAGCTGGTCAGCAGCTATTCTATCCCCCCCGGCTTCTGACACTGGAGCACCGGGCCAGCCTGCCTATTGGCTGTACGGCTCCGCTGCATTCTTTACATTGTAGTGTATTGTTATGGAGCCAAACTCGCATTGGAGTCCAGGCAGTCACCTCAGCACAAGGTGAACGGCGGCTCCCAGATGGCTCAAAGCTATAAAGCAGTGGTCCCCAACCCCCGGACCGGTCCGTGGATCAAATGGTACCGGGCTGCAGGGCCCCTCACTGCCAACGGGCTTCAGTGAGGGGGCGGGTCCTGTGACTCACCTACCCTCCCGGCAGCGTCCATAGTAACAGGCGGCGGGAGGGGAGGTGAGTCACAGGAGACATGTGTGTCACAAGCCCCGCCCCCTGCAGTGAGTGCACACAACTCCCTGGCTGGGTAAGTCTGAGTGCGGGAGGGGGGAGAGGAGGCAGCAGCAGCTGGGTACAGATATGTCGGTCGGTATCTGGATGGGGGAGTTAAAATATAAACAAACAACGCCCCCACCCTCAGCGAGCCACGGTAAAATGATCAAACGTTGACCGGTCCGCGGCGATAAAAAAGGTTGGGGAGCACTGCTATAAAAGGATTCGTACTGTGCAGTCAGTTCACAGGAGACAAAAAGGACTACTTTGATACAACTTTATTGGAATGGCAAAAGAAAAAACAGGTGATCAATCACATGTTTAAACAAACTTTAGTTACCGTATTTTTCCGCCTATAAGAAGCCCCCAACTTTTCTTACCCAAAATTCAGAAATCAATATCTGAAATGATATAATGCATGACACTTACCTCTGAGCCAATCACTTCATGCTCCAACATTACCGCTCTGGGCACTGGCTACACGCTCTCCCTAGCAACAGCTGACGTCAGGTACAAAAGATTTATGGTCGAATTGCAGAGACAAGATAACAGTTTTCCTCCAATCATAAATCTGTTGTACCTGACGTCAGCTGTTGCTGGGGAGAGCGGATTGCAGAGACAAGATACGTTTTCCTCCATTCTCCCCAGCAACAGCTGACGTCGGGTACAAAAGGTTTATGATTGGAGAACTGTTATCTTGTCTCTGCAATCCGAAGTTTCACTCGTGAGGCTAGTTTGCAGTGGTATCGGCACTTTCTGCAGTTTCGCAACCGCGTTTCTCCTCTCGGCCCCCGTGTATAAGACGCCCCTCTATTTTTAGGTAAACATTATGAAAAAGTAGCGTCTTATACACAGAAAAATACGGTACATAGCTGAATATATCAGAGACACTGTTGACCTAGGTATTCAGTGTTATTTAAAGGCAGTACTGGGGAAATAAGGAGCCCTCTGTGCTGTGAAGAGCACGCTCCACCCCTCGTCCTTCAGGACAGGAAGACACTGCGGCGTGCTCCATATCTGCCATGGGCACGACCTATCTGCATCCCATCCTCTTTATTGTCCGCCGTGTTGTGGGACCTTAGAGATCCCCTTCTGGACCCTGCTGTTGTAAAGTGAGGTTATCTGGGCAGTTGTACTCTCCCTATTCACTTGGAGGAGGCGGGCCATTGTCCTCACCTTTCTCATTATCCAGGGGTTTTTGCTCACACTGACTCTTACTCAATGTTTTCTGTTGCTTGCACCACTCTTTGTAAACTTTGGAGACCGTGGTGCACGGAAACCCCAGGAGCTCAGCGGCTTCTGCAGTGCTGCGACCAAGACGTCTGGCGGCAACAATCATTCCACGTTCAAAGTCACTTACATCATCCATCTTCTAACACTTGGCTGTCCTCTTCCAGAAAGCTGGATCCCAGCATAGCACCTAAAACAAGACGTTAAACCATTAGGGTGATGCAAATTTTATAAACACCACTATATAACAAGTAATGTAGTCCTATAACCATCACTTTGTACCGATCAGCCATAACACAAACACATAATATTGTGTAGGCCCTTTTGCTGTCAAAACAGCCCTGACCCATCGAGGCATGGACTCCACTACACCTCTGCAGGAATGCTGTGGTATCTGGCGCCAAGCAGTCAGTAGCAGATCCTTCAAGTCCTGTAAATGGCACAGTGGGGTCTCCCTTGTTCCCCACGTGCCTCAATGAGCCTTGGCCACCCATGGCTCTTTCTCTGGGTCCTTGGGTCACTTTTGGTAAGACCCGACTATGGCAGAGCAGGAATATCCCACAAGAGCTGCAGTTCTGGAGTTTCTCTGACCCAGTCGTCTAGACATCACAATTTGGTCCTTGTCAGTCGATCAAATCCTTACACTTCCCCCATTTTTTCTGCATCCAACACATAGTCAGGGACAAAATGTTCACTTACTTCCAAATCCACTGTAAGCCCCCGCCCCCCCCTTATCTGGAGATGGACTTTTACATAGCAATTCACCAAGCAAAATCTTCACTTAAGTAAGCAACCTTGAAGCAAAACCATTGGGGAGGAAAGCATGCGGAAATGTTGGAGTATGGGTTTCGTTACGCACACACAAGGTTATGGGTAATAAGCTTTGATACTCCAATGTCTATATAGGCACAGTGATCTTACCAATGGCTACAGGATACACCAGTGGTAATTTTCCTATGTGCCGCATTCAGTTTCCCCTGCATGAGTTCCCATTAGAATAACACCAAAGACCACCCCTACACAATAGATAACTTCACTGCGATCACACATTTTTGAAAAAGAACAGTGACGGTGTTCTGTCAAAAGCTCCAACTCGTCAAGATCTCCAACTGGTGACGTCACGTCCGGTGACTTGCCAGTAGGAGATTTAGCTCCGATCGCGCTACCGCCATCTTGTCTAAATCTGCTACTGGCAAGTAACCGGATGCAACATCACCAGTTGTAGAGGTTGATGAGTTGGAGCTTTCGACAGAAAAAGTCTAAGAGGTCCATCCAGGCTGCCCCATTTTGCATCAACCAGAGTGCCATCTATACACTGTACTGCAACGTATATCTGAAATAACACTCAAGTGGCAAGCACTCATTGTCAGCACTAGGGCTGAAACAACTAATCGATAATGACAATCATTGCATCACATCAGCTTGTGAGCCCCCCCAAGCCCCCACGCGATAGCAATGTAGTTAAAAAAAATAGGAGGTAAATAAAATCAAAAATACCCCCAAAAAGTTCCCTGACCCCGCAAACTAACGGAAACACTAGTCGGGTGCACCTACGTATGAAACGGACGATTGCCCTACACATGCCAGATATCGCCGCGTGCACCGGAGAGCAATAATTTTCTGGCCAATATTCATGGCGAACTCTAAACTGATGATTTTATTCTGAAGTAAAATTTGTAACACTATTTGTATATTTCACTAACTAAAAAAAAATATATATTTTTTTCCCTTTAACCGATTAATCTAAAAAATAAATCTGCCAACTAATCGATTATGAAAATAATCGTTAGTTGCAGCCCTAGTCAGCAGACTAATGAGAAGCGTTTCTTGTTAACTGGACAGATTTATTGAGCGCCTGCCATCTGGTGACAGGTTCTCTTAGAGCCCACCGCCTCCAGCGAGGGATGGAACCACCATGTGCAGCTCATAACATCACACCTCCCAGGACGTCACATCCGGTGCTTCCATTTCAGAGAACACGTGAAGCCGTCTACTCCTTTTACTATAGAACACAATGGCCTACCCGGCTGGAATACAATGAGGTGTTTGGCGTCACAGCACATGACGGTTAATCCTATACCCATGTTCCTAATTTACATAAATAGTGATAAATTACCTATACCCGTTATTACCGTCCCCACCATCTACTCTCCCACCCCTACTTACCCCCTATTGCTTCTGCGTCATCGCTTTATGTAGCAAAGGAGCATGGAATTGCACACTCCGCACACCTTATTGGTCCTCAGCCTCGCTGCTCATACCCTCAATTTCTCATTGGCCCTCAGCCCCCTCTAGTCCCGCCCGCTCTTCCCCTGAATTCCTCATTGGTCCCTAACCCATCTCAGTCCCGCCGCTCTACCCATCAATTCCTCATTGGTCCCCCTGCTTTTATCCTCGATTCCTCATTGGTTGGAAGCCTCCTCACCCTCATTGTATACTAGCGCGATGTTTGGCCGATAGTCCTCTTCCGCCCTTCTAATCCGTTCAAATCACGTGAATGATGAGACTGAAGCAGCGAGGGATCGTTACAGGGGTAATGGAGAGCAGTGTATACGGCTCTTATGAAGGCTCCAGACCGACCCGACAGATGTCAGTGGTTGCTATGCACTATAACAATCTGATTATACAGCCAGCCAGGTATCTCATTCCCAATGCCCAGTATGAGCAGTCAGGTACATCATGTACCCACCATGTTCTGTCCTCCCCCTCCTGGGCCCTCTAGTGGTAAAACTGCACAGTGGGGGCACACTGTTCTGCCCTAACTCTGCTTTATACATGTAATCACTAACACCACATAGCTTCCCTACTGCAGCATGGAATTTTCAGTGCTGCTATTCTGTGTCACAATGAGGTTTGTGCCGACATCTTGCTACTCCCACAGGAGCCACTGTGGAATGAGAGGCATGGGAGCACCATCTTGCCACACCCACTGCAGTCATACTGAAAACTAAGGTGTTCTGTCGAAAATTCCAATTTCTCGAAATCAAGTTGACTTGCCCAGTAAGCGGTGTGGGTGAGTTGGCTTCAGTGCCCGTGTGCACCACCCGCGGCATTTTCCCGTTTCTTATAAAGTTAGACCAACCTCTTCCCTGCCCAGCTTCAGAAGCCTTATCGAGTTCTCCTGCACAGGAAGACTATTGCCCGACTCTGGCAGCCATATTGAGTGGGGCAACTCCATAACAGATTAGTGGCATCTTAGTTGGTTATAGGACTGAAGAGCATGGTTAAACTTGATGCGACGCGTAGTAAGTGGCGCACGCACACTAGTGCCAACTCACCTATACAGCTGCGAGTATACACTCTAACTATGAGTTGTTTCCAGTGAAGGGTTCTGGTAATACTACGGCAAAGACATTATAGACAATTGTGAACTTTCAACCTTATGGGGACAGTTTGGCGACGGCCCGTTTGTTCCTGCATGACTGTGCCCCCTGTGTACAAAGCCAGCTCCAAAAAGACATGGTTGCATGAGTTCAGTGTAGAGGGACTTAAGGTCCTGCAGAGCCCTGACCTCAACCTTAATTAACCCCTTTGGGATAAATTGGAACATCCCTTGTTTGCCAACTTGACCTTCAATGACTGACAGCCATGACTCCCAGAGGCATATCAGAATATTTTTTTCAGCACAGCTGGAGTGCCGAGGCTGCCTAACCCTGGTCTACTCCATCACACTCGCATTGGAGTCCAGGCAGTCAGCTCAGCACAGGGTGAACGGCGGCTTCCAGATGGCTCCGTGCTATAAAGGATTCGTACTGTGCAGTCAGTTCAAAGGAGACAAATAGGACTAAGTTGATACAACTTTATTGGAATGGCAAAAGAAAAAAAACAGAGGTGATCAATCACATGTTTAAACAAACTTTAGTTACATAGCTGAAAATTTCAGAGGCACTATTGACCTATGTATTCAGTGTTATTTAAAGGCAGTACTGGGGAAATAAAGAGTCCTCTGTGCTGTGAAGAGCACGCTCCACCCCTCGTCCTTCAGGACAGGAAGACACTGCAGTGTGCTCCATATCTGACATGGGCACAACCTATCTGCATCCCATCCTCTTTATTGTCCGCCATGTTGTGGGACCTTAGAGATCCCCTTCTGGACCCTGCTGTTGTAAAGTGAGGTTATCTGGGCAGTTGTACTCTCCCTATTCACTTGGAGGAGGCGGGCCATTGTCCTCACCTTTCTCATTATCCAGGGGTTTTTGCTCACACTGACTCTTACTCAATGTTTTCTGTTGCTTGCACCACTCTTTGTAAACTTTGGAGACCGTGGTGCACGGAAACCCCAGGAGCTCAGCGGCTTCTGCAGTGCTGCGACCAAAATGTCTGACGGCAACAATCATTCCACGGTCAAAGTCACTTACATCATCCATCTTCTAACACTTGGCTGTCCTCTTCCAGAAAGCTGGATCCCAGCATAGCACCTAAAACAAGACGTTAAACCATTAGGGTGATGCAAATTTTATAAACACCACTATATAACAAGTAATGTAGTCCTATAACCATCACTTTGTACCGATCAGCCATAACACAAACACATAATATTGTGTAGGCCCTTTTGCTGTCAAAACAGCCCTGACCCATCGAGGCATGGACTCCACTACACCTCTGCAGGAATGCTGTGGTATCTGGCGCCAAGCAGTCAGTAGCAGATCCTTCAAGTCCTGTAAATGGCACAGTGGGGTCTCCCTTGTTCCCCACGTGCCTCAATGAGCCTTGGCCACCCATGGCTCTTTCTCTGGGTCCTTGGGTCACTTTTGGTAAGACCCGACTATGGCAGAGCGGGAGTATCCCACAAGAGCTGCAGTTCTGGAGTTGCTCTGACCCATCACAATTTTGGTCCTTGTCAAAGTCGCTCAAATCCTTACACACTTCCCCCATTTTTTTTCTGCTTCCA
>NW_017306776.1:646909-659576 GCF_000935625.1 Nanorana parkeri | reverse complement strand
ATATATCCTGCATTTTAATACATCTCCCCCCCACTTCCAGGTACCATTGTCACCAGACATTGTTATTCATTTCACCTCTCGATGGTCAGAATGTCATGGCCGATCAGTGTGTAATAAGCTCTGCACGACTCGGTCTTTAATTGGTGCAAGCCCCAACATGCTCATACTTAAAACCTATCTTGGGAAAAGAAAAACCTCCCCTTGCAGTGGGACTACACCTGCACTGCAAGGGTTAACTGCTCGTTTTTGTCTAGGGGGACCCTCTAAAGCAGTTTTCCTTCCCTTCTTCCTCTAGGATCCAAGGCCGGCACCCACTAACTCTTCTCCCCTCCAATCTGGTGGTCAGAGGACTGCTGAGGTCATCACGTCTAACACAGGGTTCACAGCCCGGCATTGTATGAGAGGACTCCAAGGGACAGACCACTGCAGGAGCAAAGGGGTGAGATGTGAGCGCTGACTGCTGGGGGAGTGGGGAGAGTTTCACAAAACAAAAATTTTCCCTTAAGTAAGCAACCTTGAAGCAAAACCATCAGGGAGCAAAGCATGCGGAAATGTTGGAGTATGGGTTTCATTACGCACACACAAGGTTACGGGTAATAAGCTTTGATACTCCAATGTCTATATAGGCACAGTGATCTTACCAATGGCTACAGGATACACCAGTGGTAATTTTCCTATGTGCCACATTCAGTTTCTCCTGCATGAGTTCCCCATTAGAATAACACCAAAGACCCCCCTACACAATAGACAACATCACTGAATCAGAAGAGTCAGAGCATAAAGACCACGAGGTCCATCCAGTCTGCCCCCTTTTTGATTTTATTTACTAACTTGTCTGTGCATAGGTCAATGGTTTTCCCAAGCATGTCTGAACTCACTTAAAGGGCAAGTTCACCTCCCAAATTGTGAACAAAAATGAACTTACCCACCTCCCCCACATGTCTGAGGTCCCCACCAGCAGGTGTAGCAGTCCATACACAAGATTTACAAGCCCTTCAGCATGGAATTGCTCCCACTTCACAGAAAGGTCACATGACCGTGCTGACCAATGAGAAGTGCTTCCGAGCCAGGGACCAATTTACAGAAGAAGCACTTCCGGTAAAAGACTTTGTTCTGGCGAGGGACTAAAGCCTTGGTTCTCAACTGGTGGGTCGTGACGCAAAAGTGGGTCGCGACCATGTGTTCAGTGGGTCGCCACATGCATTCCACTTTTCCTGGCGAGGGGCTCCCAAGCAGTCATTCAAAATATGCCAGAATGTCAGCTGAGATTGGGCTATGGCCACGAGGGAGCTCCATCCATATGTGCATTGCTTCCTCACGTGTCCTGTAGAGGTGCCTGGACCAGAGCGGCATCACATTCTGGCTCCCGGGACCTCTACAGGGCGCACAAGGGAGCTGTACAAGCAACGCACATATGGATGGGGCTCAGTCACAGCACAGCAGCCCACACTGGACCCCCAGCTGAGGATCCACTTGTGAGATTGGGAGACTGGGTGGACATACCATGTGTTCTGGTGTGGGAGGTGTGTTGCGCTGCCATTCATTTGAATGGCACCCCAAACACCTCCCACCCACAATTCGATTGCCCACATCTGAATGCACGGTACCACAATGCCGTGCATTCCATTGCAGTGTGACTTGGGTCACAACTTAATGACCGGGGACAAATGACCGGGGACAAATGTGGATCCTGAGGTTACACAGGTTGAGAACCACTGGACTAAAGGAATCAAAAGGTTAAGTCTGTAGCACAGTGAAAGCCTTCTTAGATAAATCATATGTCCAATTCCATCACATATCCCCAAAATAAGAATTATTCCTCATTTCACGAGAAAGTAGGTGGAGCCATGTAAATCATTCCTTTACACCCCATCAGAAAGAATCACCAGTGTATAGTGCAAATTGAGTATTATAAGAGCCATTTCTTACAAACTGTATACTACGGTTTCAGGTTTTTAAGCCATCATCAGTGCGGTGTATGGTCACCATGGCTTCTATGGCATAGGGCTTGTGACCCAATGAGATGGCACAGCCATACAGGGCCAAAAGGAATCAAACAGCCCTACAAATAAATCAGTGTGTAGTATAGTTTCTTTCCAAGAATGTGGGCGGATTTAAGCAAATGTTTGGCTTTAGATGCAGGTTCTCTTAACGAGCACAGGCCGTCGCGTCGCGCCCCCCCGTGCAGTTCATCACATGCTGTGCTTGGAAGCCATGTTGCTAGGTCTGTGTACAATGCAATGACCCACAGAGCAGGTACACAGCCAAAGTGTCTGGACTCAAAGCCGGAAGGCTTGCTCGGCTCCCGCACCCATGTACTTCATTCAGATTATAGCAACAAACGGATTCTACACGGTTTCACCTCTAAAACTCCCTCCTATCCCCACTTACCTCCACCTCAGTCGGAACAAAGAAACCACGTCCACGTGAGCCGTACCCGCAGGTTATATAACCAAGGAGCGCGGGATCGCGCACTGCTTACACCTTATTGGTCCGCAGCCTCTTTCAGTCACGTCCGCTCTTCTCCTCAGTTTTTCATTGGTCCTCAGCCTCCTTCGGTCCCGCCCGCTTTTCCGTTCAATTCCTCATTAGCCCTCACACTCTCTCTCAGTACCGCCCGCTCTTCTGTTCAATTTTCTAATTGGTCCTTAGCCTACGTAAGTCCCGCCCGCTCCTCTCCTCGATTTTTAATTGGTTCTCAGCCCCCCTCGGTCCCGCATGCTCTTACTCTCGTTTCTTCATTGGGTGGCAGCCTCCTCGCCCCGCCCTATATATTCTATCGCGATATTTGGCTGGGTATATGAGTCCCCTTCCGCCCTTTCCCGGCCTTCTAATCCATTGAAATCACGTAAGTGATGGCGGCTTCAGGAGGGTGGGCTGGGATAGAATCGGCAAACATCCGCGTAGTGTCGCCGGCTCGGTAGCCGGAGGAGGGCAGTGAAGTTTGGGGAGAGTCTTAGGGAAGCCACGGCGTCAGCATGTCTTGTATAGAGCCGAGGGGTGATTTATTTTGTCCGGTAGTACTCGTGTCGCCATCGTGCTCCGTCTGTATGGCCTGTGTGTGATCGTTACCGGAGTGATCATTACCAGACCGGTGTCAGTGGTTGCTATGCTGTGAGCTGACCACACACTATAACAATCTTATTGTGCAACCGTCTTTATATCTGTCGGGGATCCCGTACGGCCCGATTGGTTGTACTGTTTCATTAAATGGGACCCGCACCCATTAAATCCAAGCTATATAAATTATTTCCTCTGGCCCTATTACTATTAAATGATTCCAAAGTACAGGAAAAGGAGCCAGTTTGTTTCCTCGGGGAGTGCGACGTGTAGTGTCAGGTGACCTCCTGCATTGGGATTACATGTCCCATGTGTACGCATGGCCAGCCCATAATGAGTATGTGTGCATGCTTTATTACAAATCGGTGGTGTATTTGTCCCAGTCCATACTGTGCATGTGTGCACCCTTTATTACCATCAGTGGTGTCGGCCCAGTCCAAAGCTTTGTCACCCTTAGTGGTGTCCTGGGCCTAGTCTATACTGTGCATGTGTGCACCCTTTATTACCATCAGTGGTGTCGGCCCAGTCCAAAGCTTTGTCACCCTTAGTGGTGTCCTGGGCCTAGTCTATACTGTGCATGTGTGCACCCTTTATTACCATCAGTGGTGTCGGCCCAGTCCATACTGCACATGTGTGCACGCTTTGTCACCCTAAGGCCCCATTCACACTTGGCGATTTGCAAATTGCGCAAATGCTTGCATTGAGTCTCCGCAAAATCCACTCCAAAAAGGGTCCTGCTGTAGCGACGCATGACCCGCGACAGCAGGACCCATTGCCATGCATTGGAGAGCGATATCGCGCGGTAAATAGCCGCGATATCGCGGGAATTACCGCACGATAAATCGCTCAGTGTGAACGGGGACTTAGTGATGTCCTGGGCCTAGTCTATACTGTGCATGTGTGCACCCTTTATTACCATCAGTGGTGTCGGCCCAGTCCATACTGCACATGTGTGCACGCTTTGTCACCCTTAGTGGTGTCCTGGACCTAGTCTATACTCTGCATGTGTGCACGCTTTATTGGTGGTGTGCTCAGTCCAATCCATAACATAAGTGTGCGCATGCTGTATCGGCATCAGAAGCCGCCTCCATGCCCAGCTTTATTACCATCAGTGGTGTCCACAGCCTGATCTACATTGCACGTGTGCACGCTATATCAGCATCATGGGCCTCCTGCATCCGCAACCCATCCAGCACGTGCCCCCCTTGCAACAGTTGTAGTCTTGGTTGGGGATACTCTTGTCAGGGTGGCTCCAGGGAGACCCTGCAAGTGGCCTTTTTTTTTTTTTTTTTTTTTTTTAGGTGGGGAAAAACCTGTTGGTAACCCCCCACTGGGGAGATTTACCCTTTTTCTGTCCTGGTGACACTGTTGTAAGAAATAGGAGAGGGGGTTGTCACCAACATAGGAAAGCATGGATGGCAAAAGTTAAAAAAACTAACCCTTCCCCTGCGGCCGTGGAAGAGGCAGGGGCCGCGGAAGAGGACGTGGGGCCCGTGGAAAAGCTGACGACAAGGAAGTGAGTAGAGATTGGTTATTGGCGGCTTGTCTTCCAGGTGCGTTCATTACTGTAGCCTAACTGTCCTTTGTCACGCAGTGGGTTCCCGTCACCAAACTCGGCCGCCTGGTGAAGGACATGAAGATCAAGTCCCTGGAGGAGATCTACCTCTTCTCTCTGCCTATTAAGGTACATTTTGTAGCTTGTATATAATTACATAGTTACATAGTATTTGAGGTTGAATAAAGACATTAGTCCATTAAGTCCAACCTGTTAGGATCTCATTCTAGGAGTACCTGTACCCCTGTATATTACCTGTACCCCTGTATATTACCTGTACCCCTGTATATTACCTGTACCCCTGTATATTACCTGTACCCCTGTATATTACCTGTACCCCTGTATATTACCTGTACCCCTGTATATTACCTGTACCCCTGTATATTACCTGTACCCCTGTATATTACCTGTACCCCTGTATATTACCTGTACCCCTGTATATTACCTGTACCCCTGTATATTACCTGTACCCCTGTATATTACCTGTACCCCTGTATATTACCTGTACCCCTGTATATTACCTGTACCCCTGTATATTACCTGTACCCCTGTATATTACCTGTACCCCTGTATATTACCTGTACCCCTGTATATTACCTGTACCCCTGTATATTACCTGTACCCCTGTATATTACCTGTACCCCTGTATATTACCTGTACCCCTGTATATTACCTGTACCCCTGTATATTACCCGTACCCCTGTATATTACGGTCCCTTAAGAAATCGTCCAAAAGTTTCTTGAACAATTCCACATTATTTGCTGAAATCACCGCCTGTGGCAGCGAGTTCCAGACCCTAACTGATCTTACTGTGAAGAACCCCCTTCGCCCCTTGTGCTGGAATTTTGTTTCCACCAATTTTAGGTGGTGGCCTCTAGTTTTTGTAATGGAGTTAATTTTAAACACTAATTGGTTATCATAATTCACACCAGCTCTGTGCCCAGATGGAGCTTATAGCCTGATGTCCAGTACTTAAAGAACCAAACTGGGCAAAGTGACAGGTTCCTTTGACAGCAGGCTCTTAGGAGGTTTCATGATCCGCCATGGTCACTTGTTAAAAATGCAGTGCTACAAGGTAGGGAGGAACCTTCCTTTCATGGAGGGACCTTTACTAAAGCTCTTTGCTTACAATGCTCTAAATGCCCATAATGGTCTGGTCCACCATTAAGTTTTGTCAAAACCAGGTACACTCAAAGGGAATTGGAAACCCAACCCCCTACCTTCCTGCAGTGCTTTCTGTATGTGCCTAACTATCAGGCCTGAGCACTGCTACACAGGGCCAAGCGAGAGAGGGATGGGTGCTCTTTACAATGAGCTTACTTGCCCGAATGCTTTAGAACGCTGACCAAGGAGAAGTGTGCAGATCTTTGCGTTATTGCATGTTCCTGGTTGGTGGCCCAGCATGTTGATTTTAGGGAGTTAGGGTAGTAGCATGTCAATCTGTACCTGCAGGAAGCTTCAGATTGTCTTGTAACTGGTTTCCCTTAGTCTGTAGATCTTGTAGAACAGAGTCCATTTTCATTTGTCTCTTTTCATCCTGATAATTCTTTCCACTTGTAGGAGTCTGAGATCATTGACTTCTTCCTGGGCTCCACTCTTAAAGATGAGGTCCTGAAGATCATGCCTGTGCAGAAGCAGACCCGTGCCGGACAGCGGACAAGGTTCAAGGTAGGTCTGATGCTCTGGGTTTGCTGCTCTTGTTAGCTGGAGGCAGTGCACTTGGTAGGGAAGTAACTGATCTTGTAGCCTCCAGTGCAGTAAGGAAAGCTGGTTTCTGGGTAACAAGAGCCAGGCACATTGGTCTTTCATAAATAGGTTTGTAGTCTTTTACTATAGCACAACATGCCATGTATTAAGTTGTCCTACCAGTCTTTGGCTGGTGGACACTGGACCTAACTCCATGCATGTGGTGTCCCTGGTGGGGTTTTTAACCCATGCCCCTTGAGCTGCAGGGCAAGAATGCTAGCTTTCTATTGCTGAGGTGTTTTTCGTCTATACACGGGATACTTTCTGATATGATTTTGTTAACACTAAAATGTATTTAAAGCCAAAATGTTTACTTTTGAAAGTGGTGAGGCGTATGTCCACTTGAAGTCTCATCCTTTCCACTCGTCCCAGTGACCATTGTCACCAAGACTGAAAAAGAGTGGTAGTTGGAATAAGTCGGTGAACATGGGCTGTTAGTCATACAGGAGATTCTTGGTGTTGGAGACATTTATTTTCAGGTAGTATTTATTTTTGTTTTGCTTTTCAGGCTTTTGTGGCCATTGGAGACTACAACGGCCATGTTGGTCTGGGCGTGAAGTGCTCCAAGGAAGTTGCCACTGCCATCCGTGGTGCCATCATTCTGGCCAAACTGTCCATCGTACCTGTCCGCAGAGGCTACTGGGGTAACAAGATCGGCAAGCCACACACCGTGCCCTGCAAGGTAATGTTCCACATATCAGCCATATTGTACGGTGCTGGAGGTCTCTCAGCTCTGATCAGTTACACGTTTCAAAGTTGTGTGATTGTCTTTTACAAGAGAGGCATAGCAATGGGCTCTGTATGCACGGCAGGTCGACCGATGAAGTGATCTACCTGTTCCTCTTTTGAAGCTCTACATAGATGACATGACTGTGATCATTGATGATCTGGCAAAAGTGCCAGTGCAAAGTGACGTTTTACTTGTGTAGTTTGGCTTCTTATCTGGTGTATCCCAGCAGGGATTTCCTGGGTACTTAAGGCCTCATGCACACGGCAAAAGAAGCTGGGGCTGAGGATTTCTGCTGCAAGAACCTGCACATACTTGAGGCAGGAGTCCCAGGTATGTCCATACAGATGCGGCTGATGTGCCTAGTCAACTGAATGACGGGCTGACAGTGGTCATGACTGTCTGCATGTAGTGGTAAGTGGAATGACTACCTGCAGTTTGGGAGAAATGCTTGTCCCTGGACGCAGAGATTTTATCCAGGGACAAGCCTCTTTCCTGATCCGCTGGTAATCCTTTACGATTACATGTGGACAGAAGCGATTGCTGTCAGCCTGTGATTAACTTGAATGGGCATGGCAGCTGTATCTCTAAGGACCCAACTGGGTTTCCTGCTGCAAGAATCCTCAGCCACATCAACTGCCACGTGCATGAAGCTGTAGTGTTTAGGACATTTGACGTCTACATTTCCCATTGTATAAAGAAAACAATTCTGTAGGGAGCATTGAACCTATTTGCAATGTGTGCAGATCATGAAACCAGTAATCTGATCTCTAGAATCCACTAGGTATGAGGCCGTTAGACTTGGGGGTTACTGACCTCTTTTTAATATGATGCTTGGCAATTAATTATGACCACTGCAGCAGAGGGATAGCACACAGGGAAGTGTGGGGGGGGGGGGTCAGGTGTCATTCTGCGTCTGCCGATTGTTCATGAAATTACACAACTTACAATTGATTTATGGAAGTGTGTATAGTACAGCAATTGTTCAGATGTCTGGGGGCAGCTCGGTAAGGAACAACAACTTGGGGCTGTTGTGTAAAAGCTGAGGGGTAGGAATTGGCTGTCTGATTTGGCACCAGATACTTACAATAGTCAGGTAGTGATCAGTTAATATTTGCAGCACAGCCATGTTCAGCTTTCAGTCTTTGACATAAGAGAAGAAAATCTCCAAATGAATACGACTTAAGCCTTTGCTTTTTCCTGCAGGTGACAGGTCGTTGTGGCTCCGTACTGGTGCGTCTGATCCCGGCTCCCAGAGGTACCGGCATTGTCTCAGCTCCTGTCCCCAAGAAGCTGCTGATGATGGCTGGTATTGATGATTGCTACACCTCGGCTAGGGGCTGCACTGCCACTCTGGGTAACTTTGGTAAGTAATCTGCAGAGGTTTGTAAGGACATTTTTGGTATCCAAGACCGCATTCAAAGCCAAATTAACATTTTTGTTGGTGTGGGTGAACTCTAGTGCATGTTCATTACAGGTATTTATAGAACGCTGACAATTTACTCAGTGCTTTACATAGTTGCACATTCACATCAGTCCCTGCCCTCAAGGAGCTTACAATCTAAGGTCCCTCTCTCACACGCATACAAACGGGGGCTGATTTAGACAGGAACCAGTTAACCGACCAGCATGTCTTGGATTTGTACATAATGGCACACCTACCTACTGTGTGCTCTTCCTAACCATTACAGATGTAGGTTCCCATCACTGCTTCTGGGTCCCTTAAGGATCCATTGGACACCCGGGAGTTGCACTGTCCCAGGCATGCCAAGAACAGAGCCAGAGTTTACACAGAAGATACAGTATTCACTCAGAACCTGGGAAAAGATTCATGGCAGACGTTGCATGTTTCTTCAAAGTCCACCTGGTGCTTTTTTCTTTTCTTTCTGTGCTTTAATATACTTGAGAACACTGACACTTCAAACCATTCCCATTGGTTCCTGTCCTTAAAGGACCTTTTTATGATTTCATTTTCTACCATAGTCCTACATGTTTGAGTGGAAGCAGATTTAACGTAGTGGTGGTCGATTGTGAGTGGAAACGTATATAAGCTCAATGTGGGAACTGGGGCCCAGTTATTGGGTGGGGGTCACGGCACTGCCTATTAAAACTCACCATATTAAATCTCCTCTGAATGCTAAAAGGTGATGGCAGAACACTTGCAACATGCATCTATCTTTTCCCAGTCAATGACCAGTACAGTTAGAATATACAGGTGCCACCCGTGTTGGAAATCCAAAGATTTTGCATTATCACCAAATTAATTGAGGGAAAAATCTTCAAATGGGGATCTCTGTCCTCTGACAACTCCATTTACTATGGAGCAATTTCCTTGTCTCTAGGACAGGAGTTTAAAGGAATATTCCCCAGCAGGCCATAGGCAGCAAAAATACCTAATAGAGGCTTCATTGCTTTCCATCTCTATGTAAAACAAAGTTTTAGCTTTAAATACACTTTAAGCAAGAAGCAGACCTCCTGGTGTATGCAGTGAGCAGATATGGCCACCCAACCAACATACGACAGTCTATACATGGAAAGAAGGCTGATTGGTAATATGTATATCAAAAGATCATTGATTACACAAATTTGCTTGTTGGAAGAATGAATGTTTTTTTTCTTGTCCAAGTTTTTGGTTCTATTTTATAGAGCTGGTTTTTTATATGGCAGATTCACTTTAACATTATACACTTTTTCCCCCTCTACACAATGCAGCTAAAGCCACCTTTGATGCCATCTCAAAGACTTACAGCTATCTGACTCCTGATCTCTGGAAGGAAACTGTCTTCACAAAGTCCCCATACCAGGTACGTTGTGTGTATGAAAGTCTGTTGGAAGACGATGCAAGTCTATGTAGCTGTTTAATAGAAGCTGGTGCTGAGAAGATGCCACTTCTGATGTCTGAAAACTACTTGTTTTGCTGTCATGCTGACTTAATAGCGTCTATCTCTACACCCATACATCAGTGTGTGTGTGAAGATTAAGAGGTTATGATTTCAATGTCGGCACACTTCTAGGTCTGTCTCGGCAGTCTTGATGCTAGTAAGCCATCCAGGATTTGATGGGTGGTTAGCAATGGCAGCATTCACATGTTGTCATTACAGGTTTCATTGAAGTTCATGCTACCTGTCATTAAAAAAACAACTCATTTTTATGGGTATATCAATGGTTTTGGGACATGTATTGTCTTTTGACTGTAGTGGTAGGACATCTGTTGCTGTTATCTGTTTATTGTACTCCATGGAGTGTGCACAAATGAGCCTCAGAGGGGTTATGGCTTTTCCCCATAGTTCTCCTAAGGGTAACGGGAGGACACAAACTAGCGTTCTCCCGTCACCCAAAGCTCAGTATACTGCAAGCTACAGCTCGCGGTATACTGAGACGCCGGGACGGATCCCGACATTGCTGTCGATCCACCCAGCTGCGGGATTGACAGCTGGCTCTACCCATCTAGAGGCAGAGCCAGCAATACCTGCCCCTCCCCCGTCCGTTCTGCCAGTCGGTGCTGGAGGATCGGACGGGGGAATCTCTGCAGGGATTGAGCGAGCGACTGTATGTCTTCACTCCCCGATCTACTGAGCCGACCTGTGACAGTTTCATTGTCACAGGTCGGCTAGAACTATGAGGCTGAGTGAAAATCACTTGCCTCATAATTCTCCAAGTAGTAAATGGTAAGGAGTGTGCCATATTGTGCATGTGATTTTATGAAGGTGGCTTAAATTGACACTAAACACTTTTTTCTTCTACTGTTTCCCCTCCTTAGGAGTACACTGACCATCTTGCAAAGACTCACACCAGAGTGTCTATGCAGAGGACCCAGGCTGATGCTGTTCCTGCCACCTCCTAAATGTTCTATCAAAGAAAATAAAGATCAATGTTTTCACCATTAGAATTGTGTGGGCTCTTACTGTTCAGGGATCTGCTTCTTCTCCCACACCCCCTACGTGGAGGTTACATTAGAGTTGATGCGAATTAGCCTTTTGACAGCTATATAAAATGTGTGCTGTCCTATAGCTGTAGGACCTCTAAAAGACCATGTTGCCAAACCTTTGATATCGCTGACCACCACAATCTCTTTTTTTTTTTAACCCCTTCGTGACGGGAGACGTACAGTGTACGTCTTGTCACTTTGTGCCTATATGACTGGCCACGTACACTGTACGTGACGAGTTATATCAGGCTTTGTAATGCCGGTATTTGCTGATTCTCAGCATTTAACAGTCATTCATTAATGTCTCAGTATTGAGGCATTAATTAATGAAATAATTAAGCTTTTGGTAAAAGCTTCTTCCTTTCATTAATGAAAGAATGAAGCCGTTACATGCAAATAGAGGACCGCAATTTGCGATCCCGTATTTGACAGCTCAAAATAGCAGAGAGGCAGCAGTGACTCACCTCACCTCTCTGCTATTTGTTTTGACAGTTCGAGAGCCCGATGTTTAGATACATTTCACTGAAAGAATACAATGTATCTCTTTTGAGTGAAATGTATCATTTCTGATCGTCTAGGCACGATCAAAGAGCTTTTAGTGAGATCTGAATCTGACTAAAGTCAGGATCAGTCTCTAAGGTTATTATTAGCTGTTCCTAAGTTTGGATCAGCCTAATAGCCAAAAATAAAATAAAAAAGTTAATTTATCAAGCTGTCATAGTGATTGCTTGATATAAACTGACAAGAAAAAAAAAAGTTTTTTTATTTTATTTTTATTTTTTTTACAAAGTGTAAAAAAATTAAAATAAAGTGTAAAACAAAATTAGGAAAATATAAATTATATATAAATATATTTTTTATACTATAATTAATATAAAAAAATTCTAAAAAAAAAAAAAATAATCAAAACTTGTGAAAAAAGTGTTTTCTTCTAGTTTTTTTCCTCATTTTTTTTATTTTATTCAAACTAAGTGAGGGGTTAGGTACACATAAGTGATATAATTATATAGCCCTATCTGTCCTCTAAAAAAACTATATAATATGTGTGGGTACATTTAGTAAGAAAGTATATTACTGCTGTGGAAGAATCACACAGCAAAAATGTGTCAGTCATTTATGAACAGAACCTGAAAACTAGCTCAGTCATGAAGGGGTTAATGCAGATTTCATTGGAGAAGATCAGGCCTAAGGCTGCTGTTAGTAGTGTGGATGTGATGTCAGCAGCAGAACAGTCACTTAAAGGACAACTATGGGGTCAGGGCTTTTCCCCATAGTTCTAAGGGTAACGGGAGGACACAAATTAGCGTCCTATCACCCTAAGCAGCTTGCGGTATACAGTGACGCCAGGACGGATCCTGACATTACTGTAGATCCACCCAACTGCGGGATTGACAGCTGGCTCTGCCTATGCAGAGCCAGCTGTACCGTCCGTTCTTCCATTCAGTGCTGGAGGGGGGAATCCCTGCAGGGAGCCGTGAGTGACAGTCACGGCTCTGCAGGAAGTTGATCGAGGAACGCTGGTATGTGTTCGCTCACCTCCCGATCTATTGAGCCGACCTGTGACAGTCTCATTGTCACAGGTCGGCTAGAACTATGAGGCTAAGTGAATTTTCACTCACCTCCTAGTTCTCCTTTAATGAAATAGTAATA
>NW_017306776.1:637278-646371 GCF_000935625.1 Nanorana parkeri | reverse complement strand
GGGGGGGGGGGCATAACTTGGACAGCAGCTCGAAGCACCTTTAAAGGAGAACTATGAGATGAGTGGTTTTTGTTTTTTTTTTTCTCCATTCAACCTCATAGTTCAAGCGGACCTGTGACAATGAAACTCACGTCGGCACAGTAGATGGGAAAGTGAGGGAACACATACCGTCGCTCACTCCTCAATCATCTCACTGCAGAGAGCTGTGACTCGCTCACGGCTCCCTGCAGGGATTCCTCCCCGCTCTGATCCTTCAGCGCTGAATGGTGGAACGGATGGGGAGGGGGCAGGTACAGCTGGCTCTGCCTCTAGATAGGCAGAGCCTGCTGTCAATCACAGCTGGGTGGCTCTCCACAGTAATGGTGGGATCCGTCCTGGCTGCGGTAGTCTCAGTATACCGCAAGCTATACTGAGCTTTTGGGTCACGGGAGGACGCTAGTTTGTCCTCCCGTGACCCTTAGGAGAACTATGGGGAAAAACACTTACCCCCATAGTTCTTCTTTAATCGCTGAAATCAGCAGAAGACTGGTAAATGTAGACCAGGTGCTGACCTTTAAAATCTTAAGCAGAGGCCTGATGCTGTAAAGCCTACAAACTATGGACCGATCTAGAAGAATATGCTTTAACCGGAAAGGGTGATATCCTGTCCCTAGCAGAAAAGGCATGCACGATGATCTGTTCAATCCTCTCGGGGTGAAGCACCAGCACATGGATGAACAGCTGGGATTTCCTTGTCCAGGTGTGGTCCTAAGGACACATCCCTGAGCCCACTAGGCTGGTAAGTGCTGTCGGTGGAAGGCACTAGGTTGGAAATCTACCATGTATGGGCTGATCCAGGGAGTAAGTCTTTTTATCCCACACAGCTTGGATGCTCATCTGAAGTGGTCTGGAGTAGAAATTAGTGTGTGGCATTACTTGGAGCAACTCTACCATCAGTCCCAGGAACCCGTAATGCAGAATATTAGGGTTGACCCCAGCCTTGGAGAGTCCACACCCGAGAACTAAGACAAAACCTTTGCTGGTGGATGAAATAGCAGAGCCTGGCCTGTGTCAAGGATAAGGCCCAGGTACAACGGTTGGTGAATGGGATCCAGCAGATTTCTGGCTGTCGGGCATCCAACCCAAGCTCTGTGGAATCTGACATTTTTTTTAATTGATGTTGGCAGACAGTGTTGGAGCATGCCAGGCCATTTAGCAGAAGGCCATCCATATAACCCACAACTTGGACAGCCTGAGCATGCGATGGTGCAAGGGCTAGAGTTAAGGGAAGTGCCATAAACTGAAAACTCTTGCGAAGTGAAATGCAGGCAGTGCTGGACTTTTGTCTGAACCAGGGCCCAGATGTTGCTGTAGGTGTCTGAAAGGGATGACAGGAACGCTTCTAGATATCACTGATCAGAGGCGGCTCTAGAGTTTATGGGGATGAGAGCTCACAACGCTACCTGGCTGCCGTTCTGACAGGGCAAACTAGGCGGCCGCGAGGCCTAAGGCGACCGCCTAATTTGCCTAATTAAAAAGCCGCCTCTGTCACTGATGCAGGCCACCCCTTGCTAGACAATAGACTGTTCTCAGTGCCAGTAACCTTGATAAAAGCACTCAAGTTTTCCGAAGAGTTGTTCGCCCTCAAAGTGGCCTCTGCCGACCAGGGCCCTTCACATCTGAACCAACAGAAGGGCCATATGAGAGAGACCTAATAAAAGGTATCAGCCAAGTCATTCACAGAGTAGTGGAGAGATCCAAATGTAAGGGGAAAGGATCTGCAGAAATGGAGCCTGGATCATGGGCCTTATGCATCACCCCGCAGCATACACCTGACAGTGGTAGGTCTGTGTTGTAGTCTGCTTCCCTTACACCACCTGCAGCCAGGAGTAACAATACAGCCGCCATCTCTGCCGTGTACATGCCCAATACAATCTAGGAGTCCCAATATGGCCACTACCACACTGCGCATGTGTTGGCTTATGACTCCAGAGCCTCTTATCTGACTGCAGCAGCATCCACCCAAACCAAAGCCCTAATGTCCGAAGCTGGCTGCCGGAGGCTAAGTAAGCCCAGGAGCAAGCAGAAAGGACAAATCCATCCACAAACCACAGCAGCTGCAGGCAGGGAGCACGAGACTCTCGGGCCTTGTTCACACCAAGCGCGGAGCAGAGCAAAGCAGTTACAGACCGGAGCAAAACTGCGTCCAATGTGTTCCAATGGTATATTAGCTCCAGTTCACGTCTCAGCGTATAGTTCCAGAGCAGGTAAAAAAACTGCAGCAGGCCCTATTTTACCTGCTCTGGAACATATGCAAATGCATCAAAAATGCATGCAAATGCCTGGAACGAACATTTTAAACTAAAAAAAGAAAAATTGTTGTTTTTTTTTAACCAAAAACGGGCCGCAACACATCAAAAACACGGCACAACCCACTGCACTGCGTGTGCAGAAACTCATGCAGATCTGCTCTGCATTTGGTGTGAACAAGGCCTCAAGTGTCTTCCATCAAAGTGAGGGGCAAAGGAAAACAAATGCATGCGCCTACAGCCTAATATACTGACAAAGCTAGAGATTCTGTCTGCAAGTTTTTATATGTAAGCGGGTTAGATTGTAAGAAGAAGGTTATGTAAACTCATTTCTAGCCACAGTCGCTAGCTGAACGTGGACACAAACTTCCATTTAAACATTCCTCAAGAGACTCGAACAATCAATATCCACTTTGAGTGCACTCAGATATGACCTTCTAAAAGTAGTAGCGACCGCATCACTGTGCTGTGTAGAGAACAGCCGTAGGAGGGGCCCATCAGGCTCCACCCCCTATGGGAGAGGTTGGGGACAAGACCAGTCATCCTGCACAAGGAGAGAGCAGCAGTGACCGGTCTTTATTACAGGAGGGGCGGGGACCAGACCAGTCAGCCTGCACAAGGAGAGAGCAGCAGTGCCCGATCTTTATTACAGGAGGGGGCGGGGACAAGACCAGTCAGCCTGCACAAGGAGAGAGCAGCAGTGACCGGTCTTTGTGTAGCAAATAAGTTGCGCTCGGTCTGAGTGGATGTTAATTCAATATTTGTGAAGAACAATCTCTTAGTTTAAAGAGGAAAAAATACAGTGTACAATTACTGAAAATCAATATCTCGGCATGTGACAGTTAAATGTAAGGAAATGATTTAAAGGCTGTTAAATCGCGTTGTTTCCCTTCAGAAACAAATCACTTCTACTGTCGTGGTAAACAACCTGCTTCCCTATTTATTGCATCAACTATAAAGTTGATGCAATAAATTGACCACAGAACATACATAATCCAAGAAATGTGATAATATACAGACTTCAGGTCCCTCCAAAACTCTCTCCCATCCAAAGTGTTCCACTCCAGTATAACTCGGGGAAAGATACATCAAAAAGCTGGCAGAGTGTGAGTCCTTGATCAACTTTTATTAAATCAATATTTAAAACCACTCACCCAAAAAGGTGCCTCGCCGCAGCATGCATATCCTCATACACCGAGCCGCTGTACGCAGCGATAGCCAAACTTCGGCCCTCCAGCTGTGGTGGAACTATAAATCCCATGAGGCATTGCAAGATTCTCACAGCCACAGTCATGACACCCGGAGAGAGATGCATCATGGGATTTGTAGTTTCACCACAGCTGGAGGGCCGGAGTTTGGCTACCCCTGCGCTATAGGATCCTTCAGACTTCCTGGCATGGCGTACCATCCCTGAGGAAGTCACGTGACGAGGGCGGGTACTCGCTGATGTCACTACGCAGACCAGGATCATTTTAGCTCTTTAGATGTATTGACATTTTGCAGATTTATAAGAGCGCAGTGCAGTTTTTATATATGGGATCCTTTCGAGGCGTTTATTCATTTTGGCACAGCTGCCGGTTGACTTTTAAAGAATAGGAGCGCAGATGTTTTGTATCTCGCAGTGTGACGTATGAGCCGATAGGAAGAAACACAATGCCCGATGGGGAAGCAGGTATTCAATGGTGCTTAAAGTGTGTAGAATACGTGTGGCTGTTAATACACAGGGGTCAGGAAAGATAAGCATAGTCCTCCCAGGTGACCCTATGGCAACATGGTCACTTTGGCAATGGGGGAATAAATGTCAGAACGAGCAATATGGGTATCGGGTAACAATATTCCTTCATTGTGTACAGTGCTTGTTCTCTGTCTATAGCCGGGGTAGACAACCTCAGCACTCCAGCTGTTGTGAAACTACAAGTCCCATAAGGCATTGCAAGAGTGACAGCTACAGGCATGACAGGATTTGTAGTTTTGCCCAATCTGGAGTGCCGAGGTTGCCTATCCCTGGTCTATGGGATTATCTTCTCTTTTATATCTTAACCGCTTCAGGGCCACCAAAAAAACATCCGGGTCCTGAAGCGGTTATACCAAGAACACGGCTGCAGCTGCTGTCGATGGTTGTTTAGATACAAGCGTATAGCCGCCGGATCGCTTGTATGGTGTGGGCTGAATGTATCACCCCACCTCCCGTTGGCTTCTCCAGGCTCCGCTGGCAAATCGTCACCTATGGGAAATTTTGGGTAGTTTTTTGTGGGCTTTAGGGGCACACACAATTTTAACCACTTGCTGGCCAAGTGATTACACCCCCTTCCTAGCCAGGCCATTTTTCAGTATTCAGCGCTGCGGTACTTTGACTGACATTTATTCCGTCATGCAGCGCTGTACTGAAATTAATTTTATACCATTTTTTGGGGACACACAGAGCTTTCTTTTGGTGGTATTTAATCATCACTGGGGGTTTTATTTTTTACTATATTAAAGAAAAATGTATAATTTTTTTTTACATTATGTTAGGAAACAATTATTATTACCCAATTTTTTGGTAAAATATAAAAGTCGGGGTCACATCGGGTTAATAGACACCAAACATGTCAAGCTTTAAAATTGCGTGCACCCACGAAATCGCAAAAAAACTACCATACCCAAATTTGCCCATAGGCGACACTTTAAAAGCTTTTGCCGCTCATCAGTTTAGTGTTCTCAGTGATGATGGCCCTAAAATTATTGCTCTCACTGCGTCGTTCGCGGCGATATGTAACATGTGCGGCGTAATGGGCACAATCGTCGGTTTCGCACGTATCCGCATCCGACGTATGTATGTATGGGGACTTTAAGAAAATGTTGGTGTTTTTTAAAAATTATTTTTCATGTGTGACTTTAATTTTTGTTTTGCAACTTTTCTTTCACTTAACTTTATGGTTATCATATAGGGGGCTAAGAAACCCCCCTATGTGATAGCAAAGAGGATGTGACAGGTCCTCTTTATGGAGATATCAGGGGTCTCCAAGACCCCTGTCACCTAGGACCCCCCAAAGTAGCTGATGAAGCAGAAATCTACTTAATCAGTGACTGAAGCTGGAGAGGGACACAAGAATGCAGAAGTGATGTAATATACATCACTTCCACATTCTGACGGGGGGGAGAAATTCAAGGGGGTGGCTCATTTGTAGCTGTTTGAATAGAAAGGTTGGCTCATATGTTGTTGAATACCAACAAGATCAAGAGGGCGGCGTTGACCCTGCAGCATGGAACCTCGAGTCAGCATACTGCATGGTCAATGCTGCCCTCTTGATCTTGTTACAGTTTGAATCAACATATGAGCCAACCGTTCTATTCAAACAGCTACAATTGTCACAGCCGAGACCTGAAATTCCACTCTGGCTATGTGTAGATTAACAACGTCAGTCAATATACTGATCAACAAAATCTTTTATTACAGGGTTAAATGTTCCATTCTGAAACAAGAGACACACGGCATGTTTGTAGGAGGGAATTCCATGTATTCAGGCCTCAGCATTCTGCTCTGCCGCGGCAGCCTTCCGCTCTTCGATCATCCTCTGTTTCTGCTTCATTAGGCATTTCTTAGCATTGCCGTTCGCCCCGAGGAACTCATCTATAAAGCAATAATAAATCAGCGTTATTACAATCAATACTCTGCACACTCAAACACAATTATTTGGTTTCACATATAGAACAAGCTGACCAGAAATGCCAAAAAGGACCCTGTGTGGTCATTTCTGCACTAGTTGGATTTCATTCATTGTTATGGTTTTCCAGTTCAGTAATCAGGACCCATCTGCTGCTTTCCTTCAGTATGGTGCCGGGGTAGTGTGTGTCCCCCCCCGCTGTCCTTTGTGCGGGCCCGGCATGGCAAATCTCTGTGGCTGGATCGGAGGAAGTTCAGCACATTCCACCAGCTGATCTCCCCTCCGGTCTCTCAATGTCATTCAAATCACTTCCGGTGTCACTCGGTCATTTCTCTGGCTGCTGTAGCCGGAGAAGAAGCTGGTGAAGCACTTCATCAGCTTCTTTAGGGTCCATAGGTGACATTAGGGTCTAATAGTCCCATATAAAAAAAAAAAAAGTTATAAAGTCCCCCGCCCCCACATACACGCATCGGGTGCGCCTACGTATGAAAAAACAACGAATACACCACACGTTACATATCACTGCGAACCTCGGCGTGAGAGCAATAATTCTGGAGCCATCAGTCACTGTTAACACTAAACTGATGAGCGGGAAAAGCTTCTGAAGCGTCGCCTATGACCAATTTTGGTTATGGTCGTTTTTTGCGTATATTACTGGTGTACGCAAATTTTACGGCTTGACATGTTTGAACTCGATGGAGTGTGAGTGTGTGAGTGTGTTGAAGTGGCCGCGGATGGCGCCGCCAAATTCTTGCAAAACAGAAAAAAAATAGTCACCGGCACGCCAAGTTTTCTTCAAAACAAAATCCTTTTATTTATTCTTACAGGTCATATCACCATGCGTGGCAACGTTTCGGAACCTGTCCAGTCCCTTTATCAGGCAAACTTTTCTATTTACCCGACGTGACCCGTCTTTTATACTTTTCACTAAGGAAAAAGATAAATTAAAAATGTGTAGCGGCAAAGCCCCATGGAGTTCTTTTTGCTCAATGGAGTATTAAGAGCTCTGATTGGAGGAGAGACAGTCATGTGACTTTAACAAGTCACACAACTGGGCTCTCTTCACGGTTTTGGTTTCCATGCATTTGCACCGTGCTGAGCCGGCTTCAAGACTCTGAAAAGCACATTGTTTTGTTATTTACTTATTTGTGAAGCAGAGGTGCACCATGCCGTGTGACTTTCTGACTGAGCATTAGGAAGATGAGAAAGTAAATTGAGGAATAATGTAGGACAATTACTTTGCTAGCGCCCACCGACCCCCCCCCAGCAAAAAAAATAAATAAAAACAATGGAGGGGGATTTATTAAAACTGTAGCAGACAGGATCTGGAGCAGTTGTCCATGGCAACCAATTCGCTTCTATTTTTCATTTTCAAAGCTTAACAGAACAAAATAAGGACAGATTGGTTGGTTCCATCTTCTCCAGTTTTGACAAATCGTACCCCCCCCCCCTCCCCCCAATGTGTTTCAGCTTCACATTTGGAGGTCTGGCTGGTGTTTAAGGGGTGAGACAAGAAAGGAGAACTTACATCTGGTTTTATAAGCTTTGCAGACTTCTGTGAACTGTTCCTTCAACTCTGCACAGTTCTGGTCAGCACTGGAACCCTCGACGACCCTGCATGCTGTATACCGATCTCGCATAATCCTCACGATGTTCCGATCAACTTTCCTATAACAATGAGAAGAAAAAAACAAACAAAACCACATTGTTATAATATTCATTAATAATATTACCTTTACTTGTAAAGACTTATTTTCATACACAACTGGGTTTTTAAACTTGTGTCCTGTGGCAACATGGAAGTTGGCATGAGGAACCACCAAGTGTAGCGTGGAGGAGACTTTTTTTTTTTTTTCTTTTAAACATTGCAACAAGAGATAGATTAGCAAAAGTTTACAAGGACAACATATCCATAACTGAGAAATAAATGAACCAACAGAATGCGCAAAGAAGCGTAATCATCAAGTACCACTGCTTTATATATAAGGAAGGATGCAAAGGTATGCCCATAAGGAGAGGGAGAGTGGGCGAGAGAGAAGGCGAGCAAGTGGGAGGGCGAGACACGAATCCAGCAACGCAATGGCGCCTGAGACCACCGGTCCTCTTCACTCCCCTCTGGACAATGGACATCCAACAGGAAGTGTCCGTGTCATGTGGGTGTTGATGTTGTCACTCAAAGAAGGAATGATCCATAAGAAGTAAAGACTTGGGGGCTGCTGCATCATGTGACTGCGGCTTAACGCAAGGGCTTGATGGGGATTTTTCTAAATCTAGCAGATAGGGGGGGCGGGCGGGGGATGGAACAGTTGGGCTTTAAGCAGAGCTCCTATCCCATGCCTCACTCTTGCTGACATGTGTCCACCACCATTCAGCAGTGCTTGGCTTTCCACAGTACTCATCACCCCCCATCCCAGAGACCCCAGTTACCTTCTGATGGTTTCTGTGGCTGGGCTGCCTTGTGTTATACCTTCCTAATCAGCTCCGAGCTACAGTAGCCTCAGAACTGGTCAGCAGAGTCATTCAGTTGGGCCGAAGCAGAATAGACATAAATCCCACCAACCAGCAGCAGGGACAGAACATGCACAACAACCAGTAAGACAACTTACATGTCTCTCCTCCATTGCATTTCAGCTTCATAGTGGCAAAGCACATCGTCTTCTAGACACTGGGACAGGTCGGGAACCCGCTGGAACACCCTATGGTAGTAATAGATTCTTCTCTTCGATCGCTGACTTTCCATCCAGTCTGAAAAAGAACAAGCACAGCACTGTAAAGGGCTTCTCTAGCTGAGGGAGGAAGGGGGTTTCTCTTTAATAAAACCGGAGTTACACTTTGCGTGGTCTATGTATTAACTGTTTGCACAGCGAGCAGCCCTGCCTATCAGATTGTCAACGCATTAGAGCCACTAGATAGTAGTTTCCAATGTCCCTTGACTCCACCTAGTGGCCATAATGCGCTGCACATCTTGCTTGCAATCCAGATTTTATATAGACCCCTAGGTGTTGGAATGCGCTTTAAACTGCTGTAAGTGTTTGCTAAAGTGGACCTTTCCATTGCTCGCTCACGGCAAAGTAAAAGGGGAACTTAGCTCCACCCCTTCCCAGAAAATACAGTGACCTTTACCTGCTTCCACACTGCTCTGTCCAGATCCTGGGCCC
>NW_017306776.1:631130-636470 GCF_000935625.1 Nanorana parkeri | reverse complement strand
GTGAAACCTCCAGACTGTCCTGTCAAAGGGCTATGGACTCCTTCCCTAGCCCCATGCGACAGCACTGGGCCAATCAGGGGACACCCAGTGCTGTCACACAGGAAGCAGTCATATACTTACCCATACCTATGGAGCCAGAAAAGGTCAGTAGAAGCTACAGGGGAGGGAGGAAGGGTGCCAAGTGACCCTTTTACTTCTTCCTGGATGGCCAGTTTAAGGATTTTCACATTTCAAGGTTGCTTGCCAAAATAAAAAGTACTGAGCAATAACCCTCCAGCTAAGGACACTGGAGACATATACAACGGAATTGTTATACTTCCCATAAGATTTGTGAAGTAATGCACATACACTTGTAGTCCACCCTCCCCCACTGTACTAAGAGGGTGCGTTACCTGCAGCTGCTATATAGAACTACAAGTGCCAGGATATCATGGCGGGTCCACAAAGTCTGATGTTAGCTTTCAGGAAACTGAAAGTCCTATCATGAAGTCCTGTGGGAATACAAATACCAGCATGCCCTCCTATAGCTGCTGTGAAATATGTCTTGTAGTGCAATGGCAGCTGGTGGCCACAGGCTGGGACTTGTTGTGCAATACCAGCCACTGAAAAGGCATGCTAGGACCTGTAGTGCCATAACAGTAACCTGGTGTGGCGCAGGCCAGCCAGCAGCCTGGACCTGGGCCAACCTGGACCCGGGGCAGCAAGGCAGCCTCCAGCCACGACTGGGGGCCCAACAACAGCAACCGGCTGGGACTTGGGGTGCCACTGCAATCAGCCAAGCTGGAACCTGTAGCGGTATGCCAAGGACCATCCATGCTGGAACTTAGAGTGTCATGCCAATGTCCAGTCATGCTGAGACTTGCAGTTCCACCATTGGGTCTTGTGGCTGAGCAGTGCATGCTGGGCCTTGTAGTGCCCACAGCAGCCTGTAGAGCGAAGCAGAGTGCCCTCACCATGGAACAGGGTGACTGGCTTGTCCACGGCGTAGGTGAAGACATTGGTGATAAGGGCGAACACATTGGGCAGGCCAGATTTGTTCTCGTAGACCGGGGTCAGGGCAGGTGGCTGCCGGTACACATCTTTATCCACTTCGCTCGGCATCCCTCAGGTCACCCCGACTCCTGTCACCCTTCAGTATGGCGGACACTTGAGGACCCCACGGCGGCTGTCCTTACACTGCCTGAACACATAAAATGAACACTTTTATTCGCTTCTAGTTCAACTAGATTTATAACACCACTTAATGCCGCCCCCTGACGCCCTCTCTTTTACAATATACAACCCTGTCACAATTAAACCAATCAGGCGTAGAAGGGCAGCTATTTCAGTGGAATGAAGGACCCCAGCGGCAGTGTAGTTATTGCGAGGGTTCACCCGCAGCGACCTCCTCTGTTCGTCATATGTAATAGAAAAATATTTCGTATCAGTTCCGCCGTCCTTCGTATTCACATAACTTCGTAACACAAACACGCAGGCGCCAAAGGCAGCTATTTTAATCATGTGGCTTGGTGCGGGTAAAAAAAAAACTAAAGGTTTGTGTTTCAAGCCTCGTTTCTTTATCAGCGGGACCTGTCATGAGGCTAGATGGAGGGTAGAGGGCGCTGTATACATATTCAGGATGCAGGCAGCAGGGGGCGCTGTGTACATAGACTGTCTTATCTCCTATAGGTAGGAACCATTGGAACTAATAACTATAACAAAAGAAAATGGTATGTTTCTAGTTTTCTGGTTCCTTTTATGTCTGCAACAAAAATATTTTCTTGGCCACATATGAAATATTTCACATTTATTGTTGCAAACTGGTGAGCTCATCTCTCTGTTACTCTGCTCTCTCCTCCTATCAGCATGGCTCCTTGCAATGCAGCACAGCTGATTGGCTCCTTGTGCAGCTGGTCGTTGCCCTGTGTATTCTTCCTTGAGTCTTGGCGAGCTTTGCGTATTTGTTCCAGATCTGTGCAGTAATCCAGTGGACTTGGAGCTTCTGTAATAAAGACCACTCACTGCTGTTCTCTCGCCTTGTGCAGGGTGACTGGTCTTGTCTCCGCCCCCTCCTGTAATAAGGATTGCTCACTGCTGTTCTCTCGCCTTGTGCAGGGTGACTGGTCTTGTCACCGCCCCCTTCTTGTAGTTGAATGCAGGCAGCCTATAGAGGGAGGCGCTTCCTGTAATAAAGACTGGTCATTGCTGCTCTCTACTAGTGCAGAGTGACTGGTTTTGTCTCCGCCCCTACTATCGTTTTCTGCAGGCAGCCTGTAGTGGGTGGGGCCTGCTTGGCCCCCTCCCACAGCTCTGCTCAGTGCAGCACAGTGATGATGTCATGTTACAAGGTAATAGCTGGGTTTGCAAAGTCACTTGGTGCACAGAAAGTGGATTTATATGTTTTGTGACTGTTGAGAAATATATTTAAATAATATTTTCATGCCCGGAGTTAAGCTTTATCAAGCGCTAACCTGGAGCGGAATCTCATTATGAATGCGTTGACTTGCTCTTGCTCTCGCCCCTGAGACGGGATTCGCCGGCAGTCTCATGTCAGCTTGCGCTGTTTATTGTGCAGTTATTTTTATGTCGGCAGCTGTTGCTCGTTCGTACGGCTCTCCTATTTCTGGCCCGTGTCGTCAGCTTGCGGATCACCGCAGGCTTCCCTGTTCCCTCTGCACCATATAAACCTTCATTGGGGTCCGGCTGCCTATTTCATCACAGTGCCCCGAAAGGGGGGCTGTCCGAGCTGCCCGTATCGACCAATCAGATTATATCATGTGTGGGCATCAATGCAAAAAAAGGGGGCCGCACGGTCAGCACATGGCAACAAGCAGAAGCCTGGGGCTTGTATTGAGGGGGGTTCCTGGTATGGGATGGGGGAGGGGACTGACCTTCCCCTTTAAAGTGAATGGACACCCATAGTAACCGGTTCTGTCATCTGAGAAGCAGAATAAATAACAATCTTTAGATCCCATTGTTAATATATTGTGTAATACGTTTTTCAGGGGCTGCAGTACATCGTTGTCATGTGATTTCCTCAGCTTCCGCCACGCCGCAGTGTGCGATCAGTGGGTGGGGCTAAGAGGAAGACCATGACGCTACCTCCAGATGTCAGGACCCGCTGTCAATCACCCGGCTGGTGAAATGCCACATGTGACCCTCTTAGCTGACCCATGTGACCCTATTAGCTGACCCATGTGA
Source organism: Nanorana parkeri (assembly GCF_000935625.1). NCBI lineage: Eukaryota > Metazoa > Chordata > Amphibia > Anura > Dicroglossidae > Nanorana > Nanorana parkeri. The sequence goes on along the minus strand of NW_017306776.1, from coordinate 633,290 downwards.
CCCTCTTCTTTGATGGATGGGGTGGTACCAGCAGGGTGATTGACAGCGTCTCCTTTCCCCAGCTAGCCACCCCATGACCCTCTTAGCTGACCCATGTGACCCTCTTAGCTGACCCATGTGACCCTCTTTGCTGACCCATGTGACCCTCTTCTTTGATAGGTGGGGTGGCACCAGCAGGGTGATTGACAGCGTCTCCTTTCCCCAGCTAGCCACCCCATGACCCTCTTTGCTGACCCATGTGACCCTCTTTGCTGACCCATGTGACCCTCTTTGCTGACCCATGTGACCCTCTTCTTTGATAGGTGTGGTGGCACCAGCAGGGTGAATGACAGCGGCTCCTTTTCCCCAGCTAGCCACCCCACATGTCCAGCTTCATCTCCTTGGCTAGCTGCAGAGAACAAGCCTCTGCCAATCACCCTGCAGGCGCCACCCACCCCATCAATGAAGAGGGTCACGCGGGTTGGCTAAGAGGGTCACTCCGCAAGCTGAAGAAGAGGGTCACGTGGGGCGGCTAGGAAGCAACAGGGATGAGTTCAGGTTCGGTCCCAACTTGAGTTTGCCCGAAACCCACATGGAAGCTATCAGTGCCAGCCTGATCAGCTGCAGCCAGGGCATTCCCCACCCCATAGCTGCACATAATAGAAAAGGGGCAGGTTCCTGGTGACATCATTGACCTTATGTGGCCATATTTGGTCAATTACATTGACCTAATATGGTCATGTGGGGGGATGCTGGTGACATCATTGACCTAATATGGCCATGTTGCGGGATGCTGGTGACAGGATGCAGGTGACAACATTGATCTTATGGGGCCACATCACCATATTTGACCTAACATGGCCACGTGGTGGGACGTTGGTGACATCATTGACTTTATATGACCATATTTGGTCAATGACATTGGTCACATGTGGTGGGATGTTGGTTACCCTCAAAGTGAGGGTAATTCCCCTCTTAGTTTCCACCCAAACATTTGTCCCCATTGTAAGATTTTCCATGACCTCTTGACAACACGACAACTGTAAAATCTGCACCTACTTCCTGTCTCACAACAGTGGTCACCAGGACAAATAGAGGGGTAATTCTCGCCAGTGGGAACACCCCCTGTATCTAACTCACTCTATCCAAAACTGAGACATATACATTTTGGGGTCTATTAATAAACAATTCCCAGATCCATGTGCCCTTCAGATCTTTGTGAACATTCGTTTTGTGCGGACGGATGCGAGAAAAAAACCCAAACATTCTTAGTTTTGTTTTTTCATTTTTTACAAGTCAAATAGCATATCAAAAGTTATAATGTAATACTTCACAATGGCCACTAGATGGCGCTGAGCAGCATACTTATTTCCTATGCTCATTAGCGCCATCAAGTGGCCATAGTGCAGTATTACATTATTATTATTATTATTATTATAATAATATATATTCCTTTTAGATTGTAAGCTCTCACGGGCAGGGCCCTCCTTACCATCATGTCTTGCATTGTAACTGTAATGTCTTCCTGATGTCGCCGCTATATAAATCCTGTATGATAATTTTTTGCACAGAACTAACGTTCACAGAGATTTACAGCTCTTCAAATTACTTATTAACAGACCCCTAAGTGCTAAGAGTTCAGCTGGGGCTTGGGGGTAAGAGGGACCCTAAGTCTTAATACTTAAAGGGGTGACTTACGTTTAAGGTTAGGGAGGGTTGGGTTAAGGTTAAGTGTTGATGGTTGATTTTTAGTATGGTGTCATAGTGTTTTTATTGCTGTATGTGCCCTGTGACAACCACTTCCCTCTCTTCTTGTAGAAGCTCACAGTGTGCAGTGGAATCAGAGGAAGCCATTTGAGTCCAGGAGAGGACCCGATTCAACTGTGCAAGACTGTAGGGAAGGCCGGCGTTCAGCTTTAATGACATTGCCCCCACAATACGGTGTGTAGGTACGTGAGCTGATCACATTTCCTGACATATACATGAGCATTGAAGGGGCTAGGACTGACCCTGCAACGCGGGGACGCAAAAACCATTGAGATTCCTGCTGGTTCCCCCATTCAGGTGCCATGAAGCAGGTGATAAAATGATAACTGATCCCGTACAATGGGCGCCTCTGTGTGAACGGTGCCACCTTTTCTGGGTTACCGTCCCCTGGAGTGTAAATCAAGTCTGACAGCT
>NW_017306776.1:626521-631118 GCF_000935625.1 Nanorana parkeri | reverse complement strand
TAAATTTGTGTCTCCAAATTCTTAAGTATCAGGTTTGGATCAGCACTTGGCACTACCCTCTTTCCTGCAGCAGCCGACTCCGGGACAAGTCCTATGGTCTGTATGTCTGCCTCTGGAAACTCATTTTAATGTGCTTGGACTTAGCGGGGTATAAGTGGCTTCTAGTCTGCCTCTTGGAGCTGTAGCTCGGTGCCAGATGAAGTCTTTTAGCTGTTAGAAGTGGGTTGCTATAGTCTGTGCGTAATCTGGCTTTTCCTTCTGTGCCCACCGGGGCCAAGCGTCTGGGATTTCCCGGAGCAGGTCTCAGGTTCTGAAGGTCTTCTGGCCAGAAGCACAATATAATTCCTCGTTGGCTGCATATCAGATTTAATTGTTCAGTTCAACCTTATCTACTATGTTACTATATTGTTACATTGTTACATATTTGGAAAAAAGAAATACGTGTTCATCCAAATCGTCCTTTTATTTTTGCTTTGGGGATTTGATTTATTATACTCTGCCTGGCCCCAAAAAAAAGTCACACACTCTAATATTTAGTTGGACCACCTTTAGCTTTGATTATGGCACGCATTCGCCGTGGCATTGTTTCGATAAGCTTATGCAATGACGCAACATTTATTTCCGTCCAGAGCTCCATTCATTTTTCACCAGGATATTAAGATCTTGTAGTGATGATGGGAGAGTCGGACCTCTGCGTAAAGTCTTCTCCAGCACATCCAAAAAATTCTCAATGGGGTCTAGGTCTGGACTCCATGTTTGGCAATGATGTCTCATGCTCCCTGAACCACTCATTCACAATGTGAACCCGATGACTCCTGGCATTGTCACTTTATAATATGCCCAATGTGCCACAAGGGAAGAAAAAAATCCATTGATGGAAAAACCTGGAAATTCCGTATTTTCAGCGCGGCAGCTGGCCTCATTTTTTGGGGACATAACGTGGCTGAACCTAGACCTGTTATCCAATGGAAGGCTCTGACCTATCTGCTTAGCTACATCCAGGTGGTGACTTTGTTTTTGGCCAGGCAATGTATATTACTAAACTTCGAGCAAATGCTTAATGCACCAGATGGGGAATGTTGTAGCCCAGGGGTAGGCAACCTCGGCCCTCCAGGCTGTGATGAAGGTAGAAATCACATCATACCTCTGGGAGTTATGCCCGTGGCTGCCAGAGTCTTGCATTGTCTCATGGGACGTGTAGTTCCACAACGGCTGCAGTGCCAAGGTTGGCTGCCCTTGTTGTAGTCCATTGTTCTTTCTTGTCATCGGCTGCAGTGCCAAGGTTGGCTGCCCTTGTTGTAGTCCATGGTTCTTTCTTGTCATCGGCTAAGTTACTGGTAGGCACCACTGTATTTCATTTAAAGGTGGTGAAAACTGGACTCCACTTTTTGGTTTATCTTGAAGCTCTTGGTGGTGTAAAGATAAAAGTTTCAGTTAGTACGAGGTGCTGATTAAAGGGGAGGTCAAGTCAAAAACTTTTTTTTTAGGTTTGAATAGAGTGAGGAAGGATTAGTACTCCTATTGGGTAGTAAAAAAAAAAAAAAAAGAAATAATTGACTGCTCCAGGAAGAGTCAATTTGCTAGCACAGGTCCCTCTCTCTTTCAATGTCATAGCCCTCTCTTGTTCTAGGAGTGTCTAATTGCTATGCGTGTTGGCCCAGCTCCTGCACGCCTCCCTCCTCCTCCATACATAACCTTTATGTTGCAACCGGGGGAGGAATGAAGTCGAATACTATAGAACAGAGGGTTATTATTATATATAAAAAACTGTGAGCTAATGCTTTAAACACTAGCTGAGGAGACAGGATAAGATGGGGAATATTGTAGCCCAGGGGTAGGTGACCTCAGCACTCCAGCTGTGGTGAAACTACAAATTCCATAAGGCATTGCAACAATGACAGCCACAAGCATGACTCCCAGAGGCAGATGCATGATGGGATTTGATGGCCAAAGTTTGGCTACCTCTGCTATAGAGTGTCACTCTGAACCTGCTGGGGCTGCTGACATCACATCCAAGATGGCGGCGCCCAACAGCAGTCTCAAGGCATGGATGTCTACACATAGCTTATTGAGGTAATAATGTGCCTAAAATACATTAAATACACGTATAATCTTATGGGAAAATTCTTGTTCATATGAATGGTCTGGCCTCAGGGTCTCTTGGAATCCCATTGCACCCTTAAAAGCCACGCAAACCACCTTCATTTTGTATTCCTCCATTGACCCCTACATTGAATGCAGATGTAACCTTATAGGAAGATTGTTGTTGCAAGCAATGTCCTGGAGACAAGGGTCTCTGTGAAGCCCATCGCAGCCTTAAAAGCCACCAAAAACCATCTTCATTTGTTTTCCCTCATTGACCCCAGGCCAGATTTTCAATGAACTTTTGGGTAAAAGAAGATTCTCAGTTTCGCTGATACCTAGCACTGATGTACAGAGGCTTGTTGTGAACCCTGATGGCCAGAGTTCACCCAAAACTGAGGCTGACACTCCCTCCTCTGCAAGTGATTGGGCCAGGAGGGGGTGTGTCAGTCACAGTTTTGCGTGAGCTTGGCCGATCTCTGGTCAACCGGATTCGCACCATGACCAAGTGAAAACTGGGTGCGCACCATGACCAAAACTGGGTTTGTACCATGGCCAAGTCAAACTGGGTTCGCACCATCACCAAAACTGGGTTCACAGCATGACCAAATCAAACTGGGTTCGCACCATGACCAAAACTGGGTTCACAGCATGACCAAATCAATCTGGGTTCGCACCTTGACCAAAACTGGTTTCGTACCATGACCAAGTCAAACTGGGTTCGCACCATGACCAAAATGGGTTTGTACCAGGACCAAGTCAAACTGGGTTTGCACCATGACCAAAACTGGGTTCATACCACGACCAAGTCAAACTGGGTTTGCACCAAGACCAAAACTGGGTACGTACCACGACCAAGTCAAACTGGGTTTGCACCATGACCAAAACTGGGTACGTACCATGACCAAGTCAAAAACATAACTGATCCCTATCTTTTATGGAAAATAACAATTGGTTTGTTGAAGTTATCTTAGAGCTTGAACAAAAATGTTTATTAGTTTTTAGATTGAACCTGTTAAAGAGAATCTCATATAAGTCGCCCTGGTTTTTTTTTGGTTCTGAGATCAGAAATGAGATATATTCTTGGCTTGAATAGTCAGATTGAAACGTGTGAGGAAACTTTATGAAGTTGATACGTTGATTCCATACAAAGCTCTTGGCTGGTATGAGGGTCCCGTGTTTACGTGGTCCTCAGCGGGTCATGTGCAGGCAGTATAAATATCACATGATATTTCTGCAGGATGGGGACTTCAAGGAAGCAGGTGGTTCAGCTTACAGATTCCCCGGTCCTCTGTGCGGAGCTCAGCGTTACTAGAAAGCCGAGGATTCTAACCCTTCCCTACCTTATCCACAACAGATAGACATATTCTTTTTAGCTGGGCAATATCACACGTGGCATTGGATGAGCTTGGTGATAGGTCTTTAAAAAGTGCTGCATTGCCAAGGGCAAGACAAGGGAGGGGGTTGTGCCATACCCAGAAGTCAGAATATTTCAGCGCTCCAGAGAGATTAGACAGACAGATGGAACCCCCCTTCCCCTTCTACGATGTAGATTCCCTTACCCAAGTGACCTATCAGAACACTTATAGGAGCAGCTCATGAAATATAACACTGACCATCTTCTATTCACCCTTTGCAGTCTCATCGTAAGTTCTCAGCCCCCCGTCATGGCCACCTGGGGTTTCTTCCCCACAAGCGCAGTAAGCGCCACCGCGGTAAAGTGAAGACCTGGCCCAAAGATGACCCCGCCAAACCAGTCCACCTGACAGCTTTCCTGGGGTACAAGGCCGGAATGACCCATATCCTGCGGGAGGTCCACAGGACGGGTCTGAGTGAGTGAAACTGGAAATGATAATACTTTGCTGGTCATGATTCAAAGGCAGGTTTTAAAAGCAAATATAAGTACAGTAATAAACATTGTAACATCTTATTGGGAGCTGTCATGGTTTTCTACAAACTTTATACGTTTTAAAGGCCACCTGATTATATTTTTTTTTTCTGGGGAAGAGATAAAGCCTCTGTTAAGTTTTATTATAGCTGTTTGTGTTCCCATTGGGGAGATTTCCCTTCACTCCCTTTTACAGTAAGAAGTGATGGGGAATCTCCACCCACCCATTTCCTGTTTGGTTTGACAGGGAGAAAAATCTCCCCAATGGGGCCACATAGAGAAATAAAACCCTGACGGAAGTTCTAGGGTGACCCTGTCAGTTTAACAAAATATCCAGATTGTTTTTCTTTTTTTTTAATAAATTCTTTATTTATAGGTATTTCCATATTTGTATAAAAACAAAAGTAAAACAAATAACAGTCGTACAATTAGTACAAAAGGTAGGTCAAGGACGACCCAAATAGTCATAGGATAACATATGATAACCACCTTGTAGAATCAAACGCAGATTGTTTTTCTTGTACGAGAAGAGATATTATACTCAACTCTCAGACGGCCTGCACCTCCTACCTTTCATCTGTTCATTGCTGCAGCTTCCCCTAGTGTCCTCAGCATTCAACACTTCCA
>NW_017306776.1:625657-626068 GCF_000935625.1 Nanorana parkeri | reverse complement strand
TGAAACCACACTTGTGGCAGGGGGGAAACGGGTATTGGGCACTACATTGAATGCTGTAGGAGCCACAGGCCTGCTGGAGAGGTGAGTATACTACCTCTCAGGGAACTTGGTTTTAAAAGTTTTAAAAAAGGCTTAAAAAAGATCTGGATCTTTTTTAAGCTAAGAGGATCACTTGAACTTTGCCAAAAAACTAAATTTGGTTGGAGTTAGGCTTTATACTATCTATCTATCTATCTATCTATCTATCTATCTATCTATCTATCTATCTATCTATCTATCTATCTATCCTTACATATTTCTATGTGAGTTGACTGATGCTCAGGGATCTTTCTTGTCCCCTCTGCTGCTGGGTGAAAAGGCTGAATGCTGAAAGAAGACTAATAAAAGTACAAGTGCTGCCTGTGTGTTTTT
>NW_017306776.1:624718-625080 GCF_000935625.1 Nanorana parkeri | reverse complement strand
AATGCTGTAGGAGCCACAGGCCTGCTGGAGAGGTGAGTATACTACCTCTCAGGGAACTTGGTTTTAAAAGTTTTAAAAAAGGCTTAAAAAAGATCTGGATCTTTTTTAAGCTAAGAGGATCACTTGAACTTTGCCAAAAAACTAAATTTGGTTGGAGTTAGGCTTTATACTATCTATCTATCTATCTATCTATCTATCTATCTATCTATCTATCTATCTATCTATCTATCTATCTATCCTTACATATTTCTATGTGAGTTGACTGATGCTCAGGGATCTTTCTTGTCCCCTCTGCTGCTGGGTGAAAAGGCTGAATGCTGAAAGAAGACTAATAAAAGTACAAGTGCTGCCTGTGTGTTTTT
>NW_017306776.1:621449-624704 GCF_000935625.1 Nanorana parkeri | reverse complement strand
GGCAGCTGAGAAACCTTTTTTTGGGGGGAGGCAATGATCTCTCGTCTGTGGGTTGCCATTTTTTAAGGGTATCAATCGGGCAGGTTAGAAATAATCTACCGGCAGTGTCTCCCTGAGCTTGCCTCTTCATAAGAATAAACACTAATGTTTGGCCCGCCCAGTAGTTGTGTACAAGAGAATTGGGGAATGGATGGATTGGGGGAGTTCCTGCGGCTGGGCTGTTGTAGTCTCACAGCTATTAAAGCCAATCAGCTTTGACCAGAATTTTTTAGCCTGACTCCTTTGACAAAATTTAATTAAAAAATCAACTTTTGTTGAATGGAGTGGTGCCAACAGAACCAAGTACAGCTTGACTTTCAAGTCAACAATGTATGTCCAGCTTTAGAGGTTCTGATCGTGGTGATCGTTACTGAGGTACGGTCACCTCCACTCCTGTCTGCATAATAGTAATGTGTTTCTGGTATTGGGTGGAGTAGGTATTTAGAAGTCAAACATTGGTCATGTTGTCTTTAGATATGCTTCAGGAGGACCAGCAATCATTTCCTTCTTTCGCACTGATAACAATTAGCGTCTGTTTGAAAGGATACCCAATCCCAAAAGACCCATTTTATATTATTTCAATCAGAAATGTCCAAGCGGGAAGCAGTGGAAGCGGTAACGATCATTGAGACACCCGCACTGGTTGTGGTTGGCATTGTGGGATACGTGGAGACACCTCGGGGCTTGCGAAGTCTGAAGACCATATTTGCCGAGCACATCAGTGACGAATGTAAAAGACGCTTCTATAGGAACTGGTGAGACCTTTATGGGTTTTATACCTTCATTATTATTATACCCACCAAAGGATTTGTTATTCTGTTTAGCGAGTCTTGTGATTCACGCTCTCTGCCACACAGATAACCACAAAGAAGAAGGATGGAGCACCACACTGTTAAGAGTCCTTAACATTTTTATCTGCTCATATGATAAAATTCAACACGTTCTGGGGACTTCAATATGCCCCCTTCATCAGGGCTTTGGTCATTGATGAAGGAGATGAAGCAAGATGAATCCTAATAGGTTAAAAACAGATTTTTGTAGCCAATGTTACATAAGCTTTTTCTAAACTAATGATCCTCTTGCTTTATCTCTTAACCAGTTACCAAAGCCCAGATGAAGGGGGCATTTGAAAAGCTCCAAAACACTTTGGGGGGAATTTATCAAAACCTGGAGCAGACAGAGTCTGGAGCAGATTTGAACAGCTTCTATCTCTCATTTTCAAATCCCAACTGAGCAAACTGAAGAGAGAAGCTGATTGGTTGCCATGCACAGCTGCTTCAGATTTTCTCTGCTCTAGTTTTGATAAATTCCCCTCATTGACTTTTATCATATGAGGAAAACTAAATGACTGCATTGTCATAGATATATATAAAAATGTTGGTGAGAAACAAAAAAATGTGAGTTTAAAGGATAAGTGCACTTTAAAACACTTTTTTGAGCTTTTCCCCTCACCTAATCTAACCAACCCTACCCATCCACATGCATAATAACCTGAATCCAATGGCCGCAGCTTCTGGCGTTTATTTACATCCAGCGTTACAAGTCTTTGCTGTCCTGCCCACACCTGCACATTACTTCTATGGAACGGTGTTACAAGGACGGGGACAGCTAAAGACAGTCTTAGTGGGGCTGTAATGCTCAGTCACGGTCAGGACAGTGAAGACTTGCAGCGGTAGATAAAAACAAACACCGGAGGCCGCAGCCGTTGGCTCAAGGTATGTATGCATCTGTGGAGGGTGAGGGGGGTTTTAGGTCAGAGGAAAAGGGTAACAAGGATAACTACACTTTATTTTAAAATGCAGTTATCCTTTAACTAGGGCTGCAACTAATGATTTTTTTCATAATCAATTAGTTGGCCGATTATTTTTTCGCTTAATCGGATAAAAATAATTAAATACATTAATACCATCTATTCTCATTATCGATTATTATCGATTAGTTGGTTGCAGCCCTACCTTTAACTAATTGTCAGGGTCTGTGTAACTAAAGGCACGGCAGGGGTTGTGTCCTTTGCCTACATACTTTGTACCAAGAGGTGCCCCTCTTTGTCATTTCAAAAAGTTGGGAGATGCATTTCAAGTCAGAGACATATGTGCAGTTTTCCTGATGTAGATGTAGAACTGTAGATAAGAAGTCATGAAGCTGAAGATCTTCTGGATTGCTGTGCAAATTATCTACATTCATCCGTCTCTCTCCTGCAGGTATAAGAGTAAGAAGAAGGCCTTTACCAAGTACTGCAAGAAATGGCAGGACGAGGTGGGCAAAAAGCAGCTGGAAAAAGACTTTGCGGTCATGAAGAAGTACTGCAAGGTTATCCGGGTCATCGTTCACACCCAGGTGAGAGGACACCGAAGTGAGAGGGACAGGAGATCAGGGGCATCATAGGAAATCACAAACGTATGCTACAATAAAATATAGCAATTTATATATACATGGATAGTATAGGAAAGAGTTATAATTGCTGTCTATTTTTGGATGTGACCCCACTGGGGAGGGTTTTTCTTACTTCTTGCCCCTGTGACACCCATAAAAAAACAGAAAGGAAGAGACAGCAATAAAAGCATCGTCAGGGGTTTGACCCTTTTCCCGCTACTACATTTTTTTCTTCTCTAGAACTAAAGTTTTGGATGTAGCTGGGCTGAATGATCGTGTATTTTCCCAATCAAGGCATAATTGCCTATTCCCCTTGCCTATACTTGACTTCTGCGTATGGGGGAACATGTGACATTTTACTCTTCGTTCTATGATATAACAAAGGGTCGCAATGCCCAAAAGTTGGGGGCCATATCCTCAGGACCCAGGGCACGCTGCAAGAGATGTGGGGCATGTGGCTAGTGACGTCCTTGCACTGCAACGGCAGTAGACATGTGCATACGGTTTTGGACGAACCTGCAAATCAATGAAAATCAGTTGATTTCGGCGGCTCGTCCGCATGCGAAATAAGGAATTTAATATATGCCCGGATATACTAAAACGGTATTCGGGCATACATAAATTTGTTTTCAGAACACGCCGGCGGCCATATTGGCCATATTGTTCTGCACACGCCCGCTGCCATCTTGGAGGGAGAGTGTATGACGTCACATGACGGTGACGTCACATGCTGAACGATTGGTAGCCACATCGGCCACCAGCGCATTCTGCACATGCGCGCCGCCATTTCGGAGTAGATCTTGGTATACACCAAGATGGCGGTGCTCCAACATGCCGTCCCTG
>NW_017306776.1:616521-620509 GCF_000935625.1 Nanorana parkeri | reverse complement strand
TCTGCACATGCGCGCCGCCATTTCGGAGTAGATCTTGGTATACACCAAGATGGCGGTGCTCCAACATGCCGTCCCTGCCATCTTGGTGTATACCAAGATCTACTCCGAAATGGCGGCGTGCATGTGCAGAACGCGCCGGTGGCCTATATGGCCCCTGCTTGTTCTGTGGTTTCTGTGTGCGGTTTCGGATTCGAAGGCTCGTTGCCTCCAAAATCCAAAACAATATTAAAATTTGTTTCCTTCGACGAAAGGAATGAAAACGTTTTTCGTCTTCATTTTTTTGTTGTGCACATGTCTAAACGGCAGGCGGTTGGGAACAACTCCATGGACGCTTGTTTCCCGGGGACAGACTCCTCAAAACGGGGACTGTCCTTGGGAAATTGGGACCAATGGTAACCATACGCAGACTATTGGGTGAGCTTGTTAGTTTGCCACGCAAGGGTTAATTTTAAAGTAAACCTTTCCTAAGGGAAACATGGGGGCTGCCATTGCTGATCTTCTTCTGAAAATGCTCAATCTCGGGCTGTTTTGCTGACCCTCTGGCGTATGTGTTTTCCCAACATGGACCTGAAACATGTTAGAATATCGGGAAAGTCACAGTAAAGTTGGAAGCCTTCATCTGCATAGTTGTTATGTGATTAAACATACGGAAGCAAGAGGGTCAACATGACAACTGGGCAACGTGCATTAGCAGAATATGAATGTGGCAGCCTCCATGAAGCTTCCCTTTAAAATGCATGCAGGTAAACCAACCCATTGGTCCAGCCATGGCCAAAGCTTAAGGGGGCCAATGGCTGGGTATAATAATTGTGTGGCTTGTAACCTGGCTTTCTTTGAACACCAGTTCTGGAACCTTATATTGTCCAGCCCAGACACTCCCGACTCAGCCCATTGCAGACTGGTCGTTGTAACTTAGGCAGGGAAGGATGAAGCCCAGTGCAGAACCATAAAATAGACGACTTCAGACCCTCCTAGAAGCCTGAATTAGAACTTTCTGGATCTGGCTGCAATGGGCTCTATAAACCCAGATGGTAAATTGAGTGGATTTGTTTTACTTTAGCACATATGCAGATTTTTCTGTGTAGCAGAAGCTCTTCACTGATTGGTTTCAAGTGTTGCCAGCAGATGCTCTTTCTGTCAAGTCAGTGATCTCTCTGTCTGCTACATACAGATGAAGCTCCTCCCCATGAGACAGAAAAAGGCCCATTTAATGGAGATCCAGCTTAATGGTGGCACCGTGGCAGAGAAGTTGGACTGGGCGCGTGAGAAGCTGGAGAAGCTGGTCCCAGTAAACACCGTCTTCGCTCAGGATGAAATGATTGATGTTATTGGAGTCACCAAGGGAAAAGGAATGAAAGGTGACAATGTTGTAATCAGAATAACGCCAGACTTGGTGACACTCTTACTATACTCTACCTTTATTATGATTATTTTATTTGTAAAGGAAATGCTTTTGGTTAAACCTGATAGAGGAGAGGTGATGGATGGGAGGTATCTGATTACTGATCTAGAGGATGTGAGAAGTCTTCTATATTTGGCAACATTCTTTCCAAGGAACAGGTAGTAAAGCCTTTGTATACTCATATGACAGGTGTAACGTCACGCTGGCACACCAAGAAGTTACCCCGTAAAACTCACAAGGGGCTTCGCAAGGTGGCTTGTATTGGAGCCTGGCATCCAGCTAGAGTGGCATATACCATAGCTCGAGCCGGGCAAAAGGGCTACCACCACCGTACAGAGATCAACAAGAAGGTAACTGAGAGATCCCTCTATCCCCCCCTCCATGTAATCGCTTCTTGTCTCTGTAATCTATCCATCTATCCTCTTGTATATTCTCTCTTTCTTTTTTCTCTCCTCCACTATCCTCTTTTCCCCTCATTTCTCCTCTCCCTTTTCCTCTTCCCCTCTCTTCTGATCTTCTGTTTTCCTTTTTCATCTCCTTTCTTTTCTCATCGTCATTCCTCCTCTCATCTTCTATCTTCTCCTTTAATTTCTCCTCTCTCTTCCCTATATGCTTTTCTTTTTTCTCTCTGATTTCCTCTCCTTTCTTTTCCTCTTCTCTCATCTCCTTATGTTTTTCCTCTCCACTCCTCAGATCATCTCTCCTATACTCTCCTCCTTTCCTTTGTCCTCTTCACACTTCTCTCCTCTCCTTTCCTTTCTCCTGTTCACACTTCTCTCCTCTCCTTTCTCCTCTCCTGTTCACACTTCTCTCCTCTCCTTTCTCCTCTCCTGTTCACACTTCTCTTCTCTCCTTTCCCCTCTCCTGTTCACACTTCTCTTCTCTCCTTTCCCCTCTCCTGTTCACACTTCTCTTCTCTCCTTTCCCCTCTCCTGTTCACACTTCTCTTCTCTCCTTTCCCCTCTCCTGTTCACACTTCTCTTCTCTCCTTTCTCCTCTCCTGTTCACACTTCTGTTCTCTCCTTTCCCCTCTCCTGTTCACACTTCTCTTCTATTCTTTCTCCTCTGAAAAGTCATAAATCACCTTAATCTTCTCCTTGACAAGTAGAAAAGCTAGAATCAAGTTTATTTCATGTATTTGTACAATGTCTAGCAGAAAATAAGCTGTCAGAAATGATTAAGTAGCATCGTTTGCAAATGATATTGTTCAATAAAACGACATTACATAGGGCGGCACCTTCATGTAGGCATTACCATCCCCGCTGAGGTGCTGTGATTTACAGTATCCCATTGCAATAGTTCATGTCTACACACAGTCACTAGAGGTCAGCCTAAGCTTTCTGAACACCAGTGGCCAATCCATTGTGAAAATGCTGCTCGCTGTTCTCCCCATAGATTTATCGCATTGGCCTGGGAATACATCTGCAGGACGGAAAAGTGGTGAAGAACAATGCAGCAACGCAGTATGACATCACAGACAAGTCTATTACACCATTGGTATGTACTGCACACCCCAGCCAAGTGGTCACGTGACAAGTCTGGGATCATCTGTTCCTTTTCTGCTTTTCTTGAGCTTAATTATTTAAATGCTGTTTTAAATACTTTTATCTCTCTCTAATTTGCCCGGGAAGCCCAAATGTCCTGAAGGATAAGGCTTAGCCAGAATGGGTTTGGTTACACTAAAACATGGTAGTTTGAATATTGGAGAAGGGATGTCTATGAATTGGGAGAGGAGGTAGCAATGTTCTGCAATTTTGTAACACTTCAGGTTCCTCTATGCAACAGTGTATCTGTAGGCAAAACTTTTTTTTTAGCTTTTTATTGCTGTCTGTGTCCTCATTGGGATCCTCATTCAGGACTATGTTTGTATTTGTCACCATTGTCACCGGATAAGTAAATGGGGGGAACCCAAAGTTTTTGAGTTGATGGGTTAATTCTCCAATGAGACATTGGGGACAACAGTTTATGTGGGGATTTCCCCTCACTCTTGGAGATTCCTCCTGGCAACCAGTGACATCAGTGAGCTGTAGGGAAGCTGGACAGAGCCAGAGCCAAGGCTATCGTGCACCACCAGCACCTCCCCAGTAACAGGCATCACCAGCAGGGGCGGAACTACCGGCGGTGCAGCTGGTGCGGCCACCCTGGGGCCCAAGGCGGTTGGGGGGCCCACTGAGATCCAGTCCCCAACTTCTTCCACTCTGTTGGGAGGAACACTAGAAGGGGGACTGAGTGGGTGCCCGTTGAAAGACATCAAGGTCAGGAGCACAAGACATTCTAAAGCAGAGAGGCAGAACAGAGTATGTACCAAATTCATATACTGTTATTCTGCATTGCTTTATAATGTATTGCTGGGATTTGTAGTCTTCTATAGATGATGTCATTCTGAGTTAGAGTGTAAGCTCCTCTGTACAGAGGCTGATGTGACTGGCTCAGTGTTTTCTGTACAGCACTGTCAGAGCTATATAAATGTATAATAGTGTGTGACTATGGGGGGCATTAGAGTATAAGCTCCTTTAGTGCAAAAACAGCTGGGGGAGTTGGGGGGCCAGTGAAATCCAGTTCCGGCATCCCCCCTTGGGAGCAGGA
>NW_017306776.1:611551-615409 GCF_000935625.1 Nanorana parkeri | reverse complement strand
CAGGGCCCTTTGTTCCTTAGGTCCGCTACTGACCACCAGCATCCCCCCCCCCTGTAATGTGCACCACCAGCACCCTTCCAAGTAACATGCACTCCCCTTTAGCGCTCCCCTTTCTAACCCTTCTCCCCCCCCCCTGGGGAAGGGTTAGAACTTCTGTCAGGTTATTATTTCTGTCTGTATCTTTCTATCACTGTGACCACGTCTCCCTTCATTTATTGTCCTTCTGTAACAAGAACAGGGCCAGTGGCACATTAATGGTAAAGCCAGGATGAGGGTGACAGCCCTGAAGCATGCATCTTTGTAAACATGTCCACAATGACTGCTCCCACATTCCTGCCCTGATGAGTTCCTTTTAAATCAGAGTTTAAATTAAAAAAACATGAACAATCACTTGTGTGTCATTAGCAACCGGCGTGTCCATTTTTATGGCCTTTAAAATGTAATTCACGTAGTATAAAGTTGTTTTACAATGTGCTCTTTGTGGTTATCAAGCTGCATTATCACACATTCAGAGTCAACCCACAGGATAAAACGTCTTCTAACACTTTATGTAGCCACTTATAACGTGTAATATCCTTCTCACTTTTTTTTCCCCAGGGAGGTTTCCCACATTACGGCCAAGTCAATAATGACTTTCTCATGCTTAAAGGTTGTGTAGTGGGGAGCAAGAAGAGAGTGCTCACACTTAGGAAGGTGAGTAGATCTCAGCATGCTTCTGTGAGTAAGGTCCTTTGCTCTTCCAGCATGACTGTGCCCTGTGTATAAAGTCAGCCCCATAAGCACATGATTTGATGGGTTTGGTGAGGAGGAATTCAAGGTGGCCTCCACTGAGCCATGGCCTCAACCCTACTAAACACCTTTGGGATGAATTGGAATGCCGATTGTGAGCCAGGTCTTCTCATCCAACATCAGTACCTGACCTCACAAATGCTCTTTTGGCTGAATGGGCACAAATTCCCATATACATTGATAGGGGCTCTTACCTTATGAATTTTATTGACATGTCCACTTTAACAAGCTAAAGGAAAGTACCTTTTTGTTCAGCAATCAGGAATGCATAGAAGTCTTCATGTCGTATAACCCTCTCTGTTTCTCTGTGGCAGTCTCTGTTAGTTCATACCAGTCGTCGCGACCTGGAGCCCATTGAGCTGAAGTTCATTGATACCACATCAAAGTTTGGCCATGGCTGTTTCCAGACAGACCAGGAGAAGAGAGCTTTCATGGTATGTTTATTGCTGTATATAGAACCTGAATAACCCAGGGGTCTATGAATTTGTCCAAATCCTCAGATCTATTTTGGATCCCTGATCAGAGATGCAGACATCCCAACTCTCCTTGACGCTATTAGATAGCGGCTCCTGGCCGCCCGGGAGAGAAACATTTTCTCCCGGAAAGGTTTACTTTGCTAGACCTAGCCGAGTAAACCTTTCCCTGCTGTCTGTTTTTTTCTTCTGACATCAGGGCCGCTGGCCGCCATCAGAGAACAAAAAAAAAGAACAGCATAGGAATGAATCGCTAGATTGCTATTGGCTATTTCAATTTGCATAGCCAATAGCAGACTAGCTATTGCACCCGCCCACAGCTGCTGTCAATCAGCAGAGGTGGACCTGAAGTTCTCCATCAGGTCCTCCTCTGCTGATTGACAGCAGCAGAGGGCAGGTGCAAAAACCAGCTTGCTACTGGCAATTGCAAATTTAAATAGCCAATAGCAATCTAGCGATTCATTCCTATGCTGTTCTTTTTATTTTTATTATGACTGCAGCAGCTGACAGAATACTAAAAAAACCCCACAGCAGATGGCAAGGGAAACAACAGCTTATTTGCTACATGCCATAATTTCAGGGGTGGGGGGGTGCTCTCCCTCCCCCCTTCCGCCTGCGGATGGGGGAGGCAGAGGGCACCTCCCTGAAATGAGAAGGCCACCTCCCTGAAATTACTTTTTTTCAGGTGGGATCCCTGGAGATGGGGGGCCTTAATTTTCATGCAGCAGATCTGCATCTGGTACCGGGCTTCTTATTACAAAGACCTCCTGTCATCAATGTCTATTTGAATGAGGAGGATCTTTGGTTAGCTGTATTCTCCAAAATGTGACTCCATCTTGTTTGGGAAGGACTTGCATTCATTGCATTGCTTATCCTTAGGGAAGTTTTTCTAATACACCCTTTTTGCTACATGGAGGGAGGTGTTGGGGGTAGCCGTATTGGTGATGAAGGGGTGTTTTCTTTATTTGCTTTTTGTGTCCACAAAATGTTAAAAAAAAGATCCAGTCACCAGTGGTTATGTGTAATCATCTTGATCTCCACTCGTGAAATGTTAAAATAGTGCAGCTATACCTCTTTAGGCAAAGTTTGAGGTTTTATTATGAGGCAACAGACTCAGGCTGTCTCATAATAGGGATGTCCCTGGTGACACTTGTTTCACAGCAAATGCCTAAAAGGGGATTTCCTCTCAATTTGGGAAATTTTAACTTACCTTCTATTACATATCTGGAAACCCTTCCCTACTCTATCCTATCTATCTATCTATCTATCTATCTATCTATCTATCTATCTATCTATCTATCTATCTATCTATCTATCTATCTATCTATCTGTCTATCTGTCTGTCTGTCTGTGTCTACTATCTATCTATCTATCTATCTATCTATCTATCTATCTATCTATCTATCTATCTATCTATCTATCTATCTATCTATCTATCTATCTATCTATTCTTTATTGGCCAAAAAGGCTTTCTATTAAATACATTTAAACTGTTACATTTTGCTATCTAAGATTTCCCACAATTTGTCTCTTGCCTCGGTCTATAACATATTGACTTCAGCCCTAATGTACAGTACAAGCTTTCTTCAACACACATAGCCAAATATAGGCAACTTCCCCTGATAATGGCCTTTAAGAAACAAGAAGCCCCACTCATATATTGACTATCTGGATTGTGCTGGGGTTATTAATCCACAAATTTCTCATGGTAACATATCTGATATTCCTTCTTTCTTACAGGGACCTCAAAAGAAACATCTCATATTAGGCAAACCAGAGGCTGCTGAAGATCTATAGATCTTGTGGATAATCATCTGTTTTTTGACCTGAGAAAATAAAACATTCTCATCATAATTATGTCTTTATTGTAATGTCATTTTGCCTGAATTTTTGAACCTACTTAAGAAATGTTTTCTTGTTGTGAAGTATATGAGTGAATTATATTCTTTCATTAGACTGGTCGTTCAGTGGCAGTATCATTACTTTATGTAAATAGCTTTAATGGCAG
The DNA here is from genome assembly GCF_000935625.1 of Nanorana parkeri. Lineage (NCBI taxonomy): Eukaryota > Metazoa > Chordata > Amphibia > Anura > Dicroglossidae > Nanorana > Nanorana parkeri. Next base: position 612,139 of record NW_017306776.1, on the reverse strand, counting down.
TCTTGGTGCCCTGGCGCCCATACTCACTACGGCCCTCTGTGGGTCACACACCACTCACGTATTTTCATATATAACTTCAAGTAAATCTATAACCAAAACTTTATGGTTTTGGGTAGAATAGTGAAGGGTAAGAGAGCATCAAGTCTTGAACTTGAGCATCATCACCCAGCTCTTGCCTTGCATTGCACAGCTTGTGTACATACCTCTCCTGGCCACCAGCCAACCTAACTGGCCTTAAAGGACAACTATACCTTTGGTACATCTGTCCTTGCACCAAAAGACACTTGTAGCTCACCTGGTCCACAATACTTACCTTTCGCCTTGTTACAGTGATCTTCACTGTGCGTCCCTGCTGTGTCGTCTTCATCCTGAGCATACGTATTATGGCCCTATTCATTCCTATAAGGAGCCACACTCATAATGGCCCTAGCAGTCCTTTCAAGTATGGTTATCCCCATAGAAATGAAAGGGGCCATGCAATGTACAGTATGTCCTCCAGGATAAACAGGACCCAATGAAGAAGCTTTCAGAAGTAAGGCTGGCTTCAGACAAGGCCACACATTAAAGATCACTGGAACTGGGATAAAG
>NW_017306776.1:610598-611288 GCF_000935625.1 Nanorana parkeri | reverse complement strand
GGGTATTGTCATGTATTAAAAGGACAACTTGTACCAAAAGTCCAGTTATCCAAATACATATACTCTGTACCAAGCCTGACATTACCCATTACCTAGTCAGAGTGCAGAGCTTCTACTGTGCTTGATAAGACCGTCCTTCACAATCTCACGTTACCCCAATGTAACAGAGAACCCCAGCCCCCCCCTTACATTCACAGCAGGTGTATTGTAAATTCTTAAGGATTCCCAGAGCACATCATATTCATTCTTAAGCATATTTCAGAAAGTTTGCAGTCTTCTGGCAGCCAATTACCTTCTTCAAAATTTTTCCTGGACACTTTTGAAGACACCTTCAGCAGCACATCAATAGTTTTGGTGCAAACATTGTCGTGCAATTTTTTTTACCCTTCTGTAGTGAAAGCTAATTCTGATATTGCAATTCATGAAACCTTGTTTTGCAGCGTGCTGCTAATCTTTGTGTTCTTTTGTGAGAGCTTAGGTCATCTTTAAAGCTCGTCTTCAGGGAGATACAAAGACAAGCCCTATCCACTCAACCACCTTTATATAACCTATATTTTTTTTATTTGAAAACATCTAAATGCCCCCGTTACTTACCTAAAAGTCTGGTCATGTGACATTCTGGGTCCCAGGTAATTTTTTTTTCCTGCTGCATAGTGTGTGTGTGTGTGTGGGGGGGGGGGGGCCGGCTTG
>NW_017306776.1:600981-610509 GCF_000935625.1 Nanorana parkeri | reverse complement strand
AGTGCCCATGTTGCTTCCTGGTGATGTGGACACTGGCTTTGGTTGGGCCTTTCAGAGGGTCCTGGAGCCTTTAGGGGGGGTGGCTGGACCGTTAAAGATAAGAGAGCATCTTCGGACCACCATCGACCAGAAGAGACGCCCGAGAGATCACTCATCAGCAGATTGAGGTCTGTTTTTATGGGTTTCTGAGGTCTGAAAGGTAGAAAATTCGTGCCTCCCCATCAAACTGCAGACAAGAGCATAGGGGCCGGAAGTGGGAAGACAACGAGAGAGCAGCAGGGAGGTCCTTCATCTTTTAGGAGCAAATCTAGTTAGGAATAGCAGTAACCTAAAGCCCAACTCCAGACAAAAAAGTCCCATTCCAAACACTTTTACAAAACCACCTAGTTTAATTCAAACAATAAGGGCACGGGGGACAGGAAGCCTGCAGACACTGAAAGAACACAAGGGAGAGCTGAGATTTTTCAGCAGAAGGTGGAGCGAAGGAAGGCATGGGCACATTACACTCACCCGAGGTGACAGAAAGACATTTTTTGGAGTTCATCCTTAAACAGGCATGAGGCTAAAATTATAATACTAAAAACATGGCCTGCGATACATTCTGAAATGTGCTTTGTTTAGTCAGGTCTGACGCTTTGTGACCTTGTAGGGTTCGCTATACCAGACTGGCCAATGTGTACTTCTGTCTCCAAACTCTTCTACGCCATTATGTTATCCAACCTAAAGGAAGCCCCACTGACAAAAATACATACGCTGCCATTACTGACCCCATCTTCTGAAAATGCTAGAAGCATGGCTGATACAGTGGCTCCAGCCCTGAGCCAGAACAAGTATTCTTTTCTTTGCTGACTTCCCCACCAAATATCAAAGCCATTTGGATCAGCTTGCCAGCCAGAGAATTAACTTTTTTTCAGAATGGGGTCAGCAGTAAAAACCTGTACACTTTCTTCAGCCCAGACTTTCTTTAGCCTCTGTCATAACCTAATGAGGTTTGCCTTCTTATTATGCAACCAATGTGACATTCACTGCAGGTGAATAAATCCCTGTCATTTAAAGATACACCTGCAGCAAATGTTTGTCACATCCACTGCTTTAAAAAATATATCCCTTAGAGTCAGTCCAATGAACTCTCACTTTTCACAAACAGTTGAAACACAAATGTTTCAAAGTTTTCATTATTTGGGTGATCAGCCTTCCTTAGTAAGTCCCCGTACTGGAGCCATGTGATAAGAACAAGAAAGTAAAGTGTCTACAGTAACCAGTTCCACCCAGTCTAGTAAAGCTAACATCTGATTGGTTACCGTAGCCGCACCATTACTTTTCCTTCGCTCAAGTCTGATTGGCTGTAACCTTAGGAATACCGAAGCAAGGGGGGCTGGTAACCTTTTGGCGTACGGGCAAACTCAACCAACTAGCCCTTTGATGGTAGGGACATATTTCTGGGTTAATAATAGTGTGCCATGGTGCCTCAGTGATTGGTAGGCATGGTGAAAGGTGGGTGTTCCTAAATGATATGGTTTATTGGGACACATCACTTCACATCTTCCACATATTTCATGACCTTCCTCTCTGCATTCAGTCACATAATATCTCAGCATCTCAGTGGACATTGGTACTGGAAGACTTCCCTTTGCCACATGCTGTGATTGCATTGTGGTACTGCCTGCAGTTCCTGCTTTGATTGATTGATCTCCACTCAGGCCTCTCAGCCCAGCATTTCTTATTAGTACTGGCCCAGGGGTTAAATGCCCCCAGTCCAACCTTCCCATACGTTGAGGCATTCCACAATAGGGGTCCTTATAAGAAAATTATAATTCATTTATCAATGTGCTGGAAACACTATTTATCTCAGACTATTTATCTCGGACTTTCCTTTTCATCCAGTGTAGTATAAGAAAGTGAGAGAAGGGATCCAGTGAGTTGCTACAGGCCGCACAGTGCTTGAATCAGCCTCACCCTTATAGAAAGTTATACAGGCAAAGTCAATAAGTTAGCAACATATAATACCGGTCTGCAGTAACCTTACCTTATTAGAGCTCTGATCAATAAACTGAGATCTGGGTTACCCTACCCTTAACGGCTTTATTGAATAAGCACGACAGTATGTAGTGCGGTGCTGTGCATCAGCTCATATTGACCAATGAGATGGCAGTTTTCTTTAGCTTTGCCACATTATCCTACTAAAAGCTAAATGCTGATTGGCTACCATTATCAATGTTCTTGACACATAAATGTCTACCTGTGTGATGTAGTACTGAGCTGCTATGTATATAAGAGAGGAGAGACACATAGAGCCATTTTTCTCATACTTACTATATCCTCAAACTACCATGATGGAGATAAAGCCAATAGAGACTCATTGCCTGTTATTTTCAGGGCTATTCACAAAAGGGTGGAGAGTTTGGAGAAGGCAGGAGAAGTGACCAATCTAGGACAACATAGCGGAACTGGAAAGTGAGCTGAATTGGAGAATGTTTCCAAATCAGCTATGTTGTCCTAGATTGTTCACTTCTCCTGCCTTCTCCAAACCCTTCACACTTTTGTGAATAACCCTGTTAGAATCACTGGACCTCATCTATAAATTAGAGGAAAAGGCGTCTCTGTCTCTCCTAGTGGATGGTCAAACACACGTTCTTGTCCTGCTCTAGCTGCAATCTCATTAATTGCTATGGGTAACACATCTACTTCCCTCTTTTTCTATATAGTCTCACATAAGTGTCCCACTGGGAAAACCATAACAGATATGTCTCTGGTTCATGTCATGTTCTTGTAGCCTGCTCCGGAATATGGTCCATCTTCAATGGTTTGTAATGTGGCGGTCCAGTCTAAAATGGACTTTCTTCATCAATGGATCCATCATCTAGTGCAGCAGGCATCATTTGTCCCTCTAAATCACTCAGTGACACCCCAGAGTTCTCTGTGCATCCCAGTCCTGGGCGTTTGCTGGACCATGCGGCTCTTGTTCCAAGTTTCATAGAGGACCTGGCTTAAAGGGGTCATTTTGTGTTGGCCTGGCATTATCCACCGCAGGCTGCATTAAGGGAAAGTACAAGTCATCCATGTTTGGCATCACTAAGATTTTCTGCCATTGAGGGGAAAAAAAGACACAGCTCATGAATGCAGTTTTATACTTTTCATCAGTTCAGTACAATACGTATGTCAATCAGAATCTAATGTAACATCTATAGATATTTACTAGGTATGCACCAATACCGATACTAGTATCGGTGCTGATGACGAGTATTTGGGCGAGTACTCCGCTGCCCAGCCCTATACTTCCTGTATCAGGAAGCCGCGCAGTGCATCATTACATGCTGCCCGGGCTTCCTGATTGCCTGGGAAGCTGGCTCCATGCTCCCTCATCACTTGTGACGAGAGAGCATGGAACCGGCTTCCCAGCCAATCAGGAAGCCGGGCAGCGTGTAATGACTCGCTGCCTGGCTAAGCGGGGCAGCGTGTAAGGACTCGCTGGCCGGCTTCCTGATTGGCCAGGAAGCCGGCTTCATGCTCCCTCGTCACCTCATGATGAGGGAGCATGGAGCCGGCTTCCCGGCCAATCAGGAAGCCGGCTCCATGCTATATGTCACATAGTGACGAGAAGCATGGGGATGTCTTCCCTGCTAATCGGGAAGCCGGGTGACGAGTCTTTAGAAATTCGGATCCTGAATGCCATTCGGGTCTGGGAGCCTCAGCTTTAGTAATATATGTATATGGCTCCCAGACCCAAATGGCATTCAGGAGCTCCCCAATGGGGGGGGGGGGGGTTAGCCCCAATGCAAGGGTTAAGAAAACGTTTGCCTGGAGTTCCTCTTTAAGTTCTTATAAAGCCTGTCCCCTGCCAGCATGCTGCAGAGAAGGACTCTTGCTCTCTGGCAGGCAAGTCTGTATCCAGCTTGGAAACAATGTTCTCTCTGCAGGGGAGCAACACACCCAGTTGGGCTTTAAATGCCCAAGTAGAACTCCAGCCCAAACATTTAAAAAAAATATTTACATCAATTTTTACAATGTTGCACCTCTTGTTTTATACAATGTTTTAATTTACAGAATTGCTCATGCAGCAGACAGCCTTTCACCATGTGGTAATGGTCCATCATGCAGTTGTGGTAGGCATGCTATATTTGAAGTTGGGTACCTGGAACTCATCTTGTAGTTTCTTCTCTATCCATTCAGTGACATGTATGAATGTGACCTCTCTCTCTCCGAGCTTCGGGACAACCTTCATTTCCACTTGTGGTGGTGATCGGAAGCTGTACCTACAATGTATGCTGATCGTTAGTTCATACATGGGTTCTCGTCAATACAGCAGGGCAACTTGGAAAGAGAGTCAAGTTTAAACTATTGTAAAAACATCCACATGCCTGTACTTAACGTGTTCATAGTTTAAAGTCAACAACTTTTAAAAAAAATCTCTTTGGAGTCATCAGGGCCGGATTTACCATTAGGCAGAGTAGGTACGTGCCTACAGACTCCCTAATTCCCGGTGTGGTGTCAAGATACAGCAATAGCAATGAGGGTGCATTCTACACAAAATGCACCCTCCTGCTCCAAGGCCAGGGGCACCTACAGGAACTGCCGGCTTCCTCAAACGCAGGGAAAGGTCCCTTATGTGATGCCGGGGTCCTCCTCTGCATATGTGAAAGTCGGCGGGTCCCGCAGTAGGTAAGGGCAACGGCTCAGGCTAAACAGATGTCAGATGTACAGGAGCAGACAATGCATACAGCTCTCCTGCTACCTGACTTTAATATCATTGCCAGTAGAAAGGTCACCGAGCGGCCCCATCAAAGTTTTGCTATATGGCCCCATGATCAACATTTACACCCCTCATCACATGTATTGCAGAGAAAGGGAAGGGAAGGGGCATGTTGGACAAAGACCAGGTCTAACTTTGGTGCATTTTAGCCTTCACTGTTATATTTAGACACCCTGCACATCTTCTGTATCAAAAAAGGTCAGACTATGAAAATAGAGATTGTTCAGATCTACCTGACCGCAAATGTATTTCTGTAGCTGGGTCTCACCAAAAGCTTTGAAGCATGGCACAAATAATTCTAGAAATGACTCGCCTGCAAAGCTTAGGCTTTGCTCCGATCTTCCATTTTCCCCCCATTGTGTTTTTCCCGCGTAAACATGGGAGAAACTGGAGGGAGGAAGTCAGCAGAAAAGTGCTTGTCTTTGGTCAGTGACTCACTACAATGTGAAGCTTGAGGATTAGCATAACAGCCAGAGAATCAGCAACATATAAACAATCTTGCCGCTGGCAAAGCAGAATTTTCCTCACAGATACTGCCTGTTTTTATGGAACTGATTCCTACATTCATACAGCTGCTTCAGGATTATTGGGACTCATCAGTTCACAATTTCTATGGGAGAGACCTGGGGGTACCCAATTAAGTTAGCTAACCAACAGGCAAGTCTGTATCCGGCTTGGAATGCCCGTCTCTGGAATTGTGCCCCTGATAATGTCTGAAAGAGTCACGACTGACCAAAAGAAAAGTGCAAGTTACACAATAGTTCCTTACCATATGCGGTCAGTGGGGGGAGGGGGGATATTGACGGCCAGGGTTCCTTCCAGCTCTTGAACCTCCACGGTCAGCAGCATGGGAGTGTTGGACATTTCCTCCATCTTCCTTTTGATGTATTCATTTTCCGTTGCCCTTTGGAAGTATCGTGACTTGGCGATCTTATCTACAAAGCGTAGAATCTTGCGGCTGGTGCTGTTCCCACCCGTAAAGCTGCAGAAAGAGAGTCAGCTATGAAGAGAACTCAAACTTAAATCAAACATCTTTCCTGTAGTTGCCAAAATTTTACATAGTGGAGTTTCAGAATGACCCAGATGTCTGAGTTTGGATAAAAGCAGGCCATGTTCCCTGGTTCAAGCACCGCCATCTTTCTGATTCCACAGCAACATTACCTACAATCACCAGACCACAACAGCAAGGATTCACAGCAGAGTCCTGGGACATGACGATGAAGTCCCACCAAGAAGCTTTGTGAGAAGCTCACAGTGGAGGTTAAACAACTCAGATGAGAAGACTTTCTGAGTTCGGCAGCCATGTTTCCTGGCCAACATTCTCCATCCACTACTTTATTTTAGTGTCTGGAGCTGTAGTTTAATCTATGGGATGTCTTCCACTTTGCTAGGTAATGTGACCGCTACTACAGACATCTTCAAGGGACACCTTGCTTGTTGGAGTCCAGTTGCTGTTTTCTTCTGTTTGTAGCAATAAGAGCAAGCTTCTGTAAAATATATCTTCCAACATTTCAAAAGCCAGTGCAAAAAGATTTAGGTCATGACACTATTTTACCCAAACCCTGGCCCTTCTCTTCATCCAACTACACCAATTTCGCTGAGCCAAGACATCTTCGCTATACCCATTTCACTTAGCTACGCCAAGTCTTACTCAGGACTAGTCATCCAGGTGGGCAGTATGGTAATAAATCATCTGGTCTGAGTTTGGATCAAAGCAGGCCTTGTTCTCTGGTTCAAGCACCGCCATCTTTCTGATCCCACAGCAACCTTACCTACAATTACAGACCACAACAGCATGGATTCACAGCAGAGTCCTGGGACATGATGATGAAGTCCCACCAAGAAGCTTTGTGAGAAGCTCACAGGGGAGGTTAAACAACTCAGATGAGAAGACAACATTCTCCATCCACTACTTTATTTTAGTGTCTGGAGCTGTAGTTTAATCTATGGAATGTCCTCCACTTTGGTAGATAATGTGACCGCTACTACAGACATAGTAGTGCTTCTTGGAGTCCAGTTGCTGTTCTCTTCTGTTTGTAGCAATCTTCTGTAAAATATATCTTCCAACATTTCAAAAGCCAGCGCAAAAAGATTTAGGTCATGACCCTATTTTACCCAAACCCCGGCCCTTTACTTCATCCAACAATAACCATAGCCTCTTCGATCTACACATTTCACTTAGCTAAGCCAAGTCTTAGTCAGGACTAGTCATCCAGGTGGGCAGTATGACAATGAATCATCTGGACAATGGAGCCAACTAATCTGAAATAAATATCCCCCCATAAAGAAAGACTATATTCTGATTTACTGTACCTGTCAGTGTTATTTGGGTTAGCTCTGTCTGCCACAGTACCCTGTGTTTCTGCTGCTGGGATCTCTTCATCTTCTGACGAGCCAGCGCTTGAGGACTCTTCGTCGCTATCGGTGAAAATCCTCGCTCTTGGCATCATTGACCTGCCAATAAAAATACATTTTTTTCACTGATTAAATTTTATTTCATTCTTTAGGCTCTGCTAGCTGCTGGTAGCATACCAAAATCCTTCATCCTGGTCATGTGATATCTGCTTAGAAGGTTGGCACAGCTACCCAGTCAATGGCTGATCATTGATCCTCCCCTTCAGAAGAAATCACATGACCAGTGCCCAGGGTTCTGGTCACATGACATAGATGGGGCGAGACTAGAGCACCCTTTTCAGCGGTTTTCACTTTACCCTCTATAAATGTAATAACGTATGGACCTTCTACAGTCTATAAACTTCACTCAAGCCTCCAGGTGTATATACTTTATGGCAGAGCTAACCAATCAGTGGCTGATCTCTGATGCTTCCCTTTGAATGAAATCACATGACCAGTGCCCAGGGTTCTGGTCACATGACAAAGACGGGACCGAGGCCAGAGCAACCTTTTCAGCGGTGTTCATTGTACCTTCTATAAATGTAATAACATAAGGACCTTCTACAGTCTATAAAATTCACTCAAGCCTCCAGGTGTATATACTTTATGGCAGAGCGACCCACTTGGTGGCTGATCTCTGATCCTCCCCTTTAATAGAAATAACATGACCAGTGCCCAGGGTTCTGGTCACATGACAAAGACGGGACCGAGGCCAGAGCAACCTTTTCAGCGGTGTTCATTGTACCTTCTATAAATGTAATAACATAAGGACCTTCTACAGTCTATAAAATTCACTCAAGCCTCCAGGTGTATATACTTTATGGCAGAGCTACCCAAAGCTGAGAATGGATGTAATACATATGCACCACTGATGTCAATATCAATATTGCACGTATGGAAAGGCTTTGGATGACGGGGATAACAGCAGCAAGTAATATGTATTAAATGCTGGTAAATGAGTTACAATATTGACATTACTTCCCCTTTAACACCTATTTAACCCCTTCCTCCTGGCTCTTATCATCTTTGCAAGTTTTCTTTTCTATTTTATTTTATAGTACGCAAACCATCGGCTCCAACACATGTTGCAGTATTAGGCAAGCTGATGTGACAGGTTCGTCCCCCCATCCCTCTCGCTGTATGCTGTGGGAGGTACGCCTCCATCCAGCACTTCTTTTAATTATCCCTTTCAAGATGATGCAGCCATTTCTTTTTCAAGCTGTGCCTTGTTTCCTCTGAACATGGGGTTGCTGTCTGTTCACAGCCTCCCCTCTATTTCTTTGTGTGCTCAGCAGCTTATAGAGTGCAAACACAGCAGCTGACACTTTTACCCCCTAGCAGCAGCAAAACTCCACTAGATCATTACTACAGTTAGGGCCCGCTGCCCATTCACACCCACCACTGCGTTAAACTCACAGTACTTGCCCCTGGTACTGTGCACTAGGTGTATTGCCATTCATTTGAATGGCACCCCAACGCACAACTGGCAGCCCTGTGCTGCAGCAAAGCGCAATGCATGGGACCGCAATACCGTGCATTGCGGCGAAAAAAAGTAGTGGACCGGACATGGTCTGATCGGGCCTTCCGAAAGGGCTAAACCAAATCATCAAAATCTCATATAAGCTTTAACATGTTAATGTCATTTCAAAAGTCAATCACAGGGCCCCATACAAAATTTTGCTATGGGGCCCTGTGATTTCTAGTTACGCCCCTGTCTTTGACCCAAGACAATACATCTTAAGGACATTGCATTCTTAGCTCTACTCCTTGCTTTTGTCATCTATCTCAGGTTTATGTAATTTTCTCTACTCTTTGTTTATAAGTGAATTCTGCCATTTAGCATAACATATGAGATGAAGAGTTGCTGTATCGATTTTCTATTACTTTATTGCTGTTTATTTACAATAATTTTTTTTGAGTATAAATCATTACTTTGATGTACTGCCTATGAACATGACGAGAAAATATTCAAAATATAATTATGTATTTTGCTGAATTTTCATGATAGTGCCCCTTTAACTGGGCTTGGATCCCCACATCTGTGCTTGTCACATGTTCTAATTAAAATGAGATGCAGCAGAAGGTCTAATTAAGCCTACTAGCAACATCTAATTAATTCCAGAAAATTAAATCTTGTACAATCCAGTGTTTAATGTGTCTGTGCAACCTAAAAACACACACTGACAGGTCTTATTAAATTGTGCTCAGAAGGAATTCTGGTCTATGATAAAGAGAGAGAGAGAGAGAGAGAGAGAGAGAGAGAGAGAAAGAAAGAGCGGGAGAGAGAGGGAGGGAGAGAGAGAGAGGAAGGGATAGAGAGAGGGAGAGAGAGAGGCAGGGAGAGGGAGGGAGAGAGAGAGAGAGAGGGAGAGGGAGGGAGAGAG
>NW_017306776.1:579029-600894 GCF_000935625.1 Nanorana parkeri | reverse complement strand
GGGAGAGAGAGGGAGAGAGAGAGGGAGGGAGAGAGAGAGTGATTGAGGGAGGGAGAGAGAGAGAAAGAGAGAATGGGTATGTAGATGACCTACTATTACTGTCACCAACACAGCAAGGCCCACAAGACTGGAAGTCTGGAAGTGCTGGAGAAATGCAGTGCAGAATGGGCACTACCCATCAACAAAAAGAAAACAAAAGTCATGGTTTTCCAAAGGAAGTACATGTGACGGACCCCCGTACTCAGGATGAGTATGTCCGCCGCTGTCTTCTTCCTTGCTCTGGAGATATTGGAACCAGCTGATCTTTAGCTCCCAGTTTCCCCAGTCCCTGGTCGGGACACGAGTGTAGGTGAAACAAACTCTGATTTATTGAGCAACTGCACAAACTTTTATACAGCAAGTGATGAGATCAGATTATAATCCCATCACATCCACCTTACCCTCCCCAGAAATCCTGTCTTCACAACACCACAGGTGTCCACCTGCTAAATAGCTAAAGACAGCAATAGCAGGAGCCTGGCCAGAATGTCATTGTCCTGAGCTCCCTCAGAGAACAATGGGAGATAACGAGGGATGGTGCTGATAGTCTTTTCATAACCAGGTTACACAGCATAACGCACTCAAACATAACTCAACACCAATACACATTTAACTTATAAACTCATCACCATGTCGTCACAGTACACAAAACAAATCAAGAGTTTATGCTTTACATTAAACGACTTCCCTCTTTATGAATCCAACAGCTACACACACCTCGGCCTAGAAATAAACCAAACAGAAAAGTACAAGCAACTCATAGAGTTCCTGAAAGGCATAGCACATAGAACCTTCTGTCACCAGGATACTACCTAAAACCACCAGTAAGAGTCCGGCTTAAAAGTTTTGACAGTGTCATCATCCCAATCCAACTTTATAGCAAGTATGGGGCTCTGTCACCTACTCAAACCAACCAAACTGGGACTCCAGCCTAAAATAAATATTCCATCTGGAACTCTGCAAGCACCTCCTCCAAGTCCATCAGAGCACCTCTAACAATGCTTGCTAGCAATGCCTTGAGTTGGGCAGATTCCCCCTCGTAGTGCAGAAGAGGGAGCTGTCATACTGTAAACACTTTCAAAACAGCAGCCCCAACTCATATCATCATAAAGCTCTACTGACCAACAGAACCACGCCAAACCATGTGGCCTGCAACAATTCATCCATCCAAAGCTCTCATGAATGCGGCCTGACAAAATATCAAATAAAAGACATAATGAACACTTCCAAAGAAAAATGTCTAAGTGAATGGAGAAATTAAACTAACTATTTACAAGTTACTACAGAACGACTACAAACTGGCCCCATACCTGGAGATAAAACAGGACCCCAAAGACAGATAGACCCTGAGCCTGTACAGACTGAGCACCTACAGCCTTGAAATTGAATCAGTGCAGTGCAGACAGACCTATGAGCCCATTGAAAGAAGACAATGTCAGGGGTGTGATCAGGGGTCCTGGAGGATAAGGTCAACTTCCTGTACAGTGCCCCAAGTACTCAGCATTGAGGGACACTAACTTCCAGAGACTCTCATCCCGGACTTCACTTCTATAGAAGAGAAGAGGAAACTCCACAATTCCCTACTTGGACTTAAACTCCCCCCCTGTATATCATCCCTTACCATGATAATACCCTTGGATTCACCTATTCCCTCCATATTATCTTTTACCTATAATGGTGCTCCAGGATTTGAACTGGCCTAAACAAACTTGTACTTTGCTCCTTCTGAGACACACTTCTAGAGTAAAGCTGAACGCCGGCCTTACCTTCAGTCTTGCAGAGTTGTACCGACTCCTCTCCTGGACTGAAATTGCTTCCTCTGATTTCATTGTACACTGAGAGCTTTTCACAATGTGCATTGGAAGCTGCAGCACGTCATACAGAGCCCGCCCCATTTCCTGGATAGAGGACATCCAGCATCGTCTAGCTCTTTCCTTCACCAGCTTGACTGTCCCTGGCCCACTACCCTTCATTCATTGGATTTCAGGTCTTTCAATCATGGAGGCTCAGCATCCAGCATCACATGTGGGATTTCTAGGACAGTTTTCATGCAAATACAGCCTGCCTAGGAACGCCCACTCCTCCACACTGACACCCACCCATCAAGGCATTTTATTATTTTCATAACTCCACTGCTTGCATCAGGGCTGAGGGCTCTTGAGAGGAGTACAGAGGCAAGGCACTGTGATGTTTTCAGGAAGATATGTACAGCACCCTGCCGGTCCCTCCTACCAGTCATAACCTGCCTTCGTTGCACAGAGAAGCACACAGTGATGATGTCACTGGGTCCAAAATAAGGCATGCAATCAAAACACAAATAAAAAAACTTAAAAAAACGTAATTAACATATTGTTAAAGGGTGAGGGAGGAACCAGGAAAGGTACAGTGTCCCTTAAAGGATTACAAAAAAATGTACCCCTCTCTATGGCTCTTGGGCAGTCCACCGTCCTCCATGGCTGATTCTTTCCCCAGTTTGGATAAGTTCATCTTCGTTTCCAACGTTACTTGTAAAGATCCGCTGTACTTAACTTCCATATCCATCCACAAACCTGAGGACACATTGACATAGACAGAACGGGTACAGTAATGAATATCAAGGAGAGCTTGGAAAGCTCGGAGATTCAACGAATCAGCAGATTGGTACTTTTCTTTCATTCTCCTGAATATATGTATGAGCTTTGTCCAATCTGCCGAGAGCCATGCACTTCATGAATATCAACTGGCTGGTTTCCTAAATTGTGAGGGGTTGTGTCAGCCCCCATCGCGGGATATGGATATCGCGGGATAAAGGATATGTTCTCTTTATATCAAAGTGCATTTACCTTTTTTTAGCCCCTTCCGCAGACCCAATGTTACTCTCCCCTCGCTATTAACAAATGCATGCTTACCTTAAAATTGATGGCCGCCGGAATGGCAACGCTGATTGCTTACATCAAGCTTACATCATTGCTTACATTACAGTCTTCACTGTCCTGACTGTGCTAGCACATTACAGCCACATAGACTTTTATGGGACTGTCTCCCATCATCTCCAGCCTCATGGAAGTCTATGGGCCACTAGTGCACATCCATGGCCAGGATAGTGAAGACTTGACCTAACCTAACCTAAACATCCTCTCTCTCCATGGATGCATTCTTACCTCGATCCAATCGGCGACATTCTGCAGTTTGTTCACATCCAGCCATGTGAACAAACTGTGGAATGGCGGCCATTGGATCAGCATAAGTATGCATCCATGGAGAAGGAGGGTGAGTTAGGTTAGGTCAAAAGGATAAAAAGGATTCATGCATTTGATTTAAAGTGTGTTGTAAATACTTAAAGGAGAACTATGAGGTGAGTGATTTCCACTCATAGTTAGATCCGACCTGTGACAAAGCTGTCACAGGTCAGCTCTATCGATCGGGAAGTGAGCAGAAACATGCCGCCGATCCGCTCACTTCCCGATCGTCTCCCTGCAGTGAGCCGTGACTGTCAATCACCGCTCCCCGAAGGGATTCCCCCCTCTCTCCTCTCCGATCCTCCAGTGCTGACTAAAGGAATGAATGGGGGAGGGGGCGGGCACAGCTGGCTCTGCCTCTAGATAGGCAGAGCCAGCTGTCAGTCACGCAGCTGGGTGGACCTCGACCTCGCAATAGTCCGCGATATACTGAGCTTTGAGTCACGGAGGAGGTTAGTATATGTCCTCCCGGGACCCTAAAGAGAACTATGGGGAAAAACACTTACCCTGTTCTCTTTTAACAATGAATGTGGTTTTGGTTCAGGATACTCCATTTTCAAAATCGATTGTTAAAACCAAACTAAATTTGATCGTGTTTCTAATAACATCATCAAATGTTCTGAACAGATTTTTTATATGAACGTTGGTATGGAAATCTAGCAATGTTTGGCCGGCTTTACTCTTTAACTGCTTGTTAACCCCATTTTACGTCACAAATTTTACACAAGGCGTGCTAAGAGTTAAGGGCGCCCCGAGTCTAATCCATGGATTAAGGCTTTGCCTGTAATTTGTAGTTTGGCCTTCAAAATAACGTATTTCCTGGCGATGCTTTTATTGCTGCTAATATGGGGCACATGGCACTGCCCGATGCCAGCAGCAGCAGCTGCTCCCGACTAAGCCGTGAGATAACACAAGCGCCCTGGCGTTGGTGATAATGCCAGGCGCTGAGGCCACACATATATAGAGATACTTATGTCAGCGGAGGGACCGCCGGATATCACCCTGGAGCAGGAGAGAATCTGTCTGCGTGACATCCAGCTATGGATTGATGACAACGATAGGAATTTACTAACACTGGAGCTGGCAGAATCTGGAGCAGCCATCAACCAATCAGCTTCTAGCTTTCATTTACAAAGCTTAACTGAACAAGCTAAAGAGAGAAGCTGATTGGTTACTCTGCATAGCTGCCCCAGATTCTGCCTGCTTCTCATTGATGGTCTGTCTGCTCCAGTTTTAGTAAATTCCCCCCAAGGCAAACGGTTTGCTGCATAATTATTCTTCAGGGCTAATGCTTTTTTAATGTTTTTGCATACGAATATTTAATATTTATGATTTTTATGCAGCCACCAATATACCATTTATATACACCTAAAGATGGGTGTAACATGGGACATGGTCAGAAACATGCGACCTGAGCACTGCCAGGTACAGTTCTTTAGTCCTGTGTAAGCCGTGACTTTTTTTTTTTAACTGGACTACACACAGGGACTTTACCAGCAGCAGATTGGGCCTGTTATACAGCGCACCTGTTACTTTGCCCTGTTGGGGTATTTAATTGGGTTCCTTCAATTGCTTTGCTGAATAAAGAATATTGACACAGTGCTTTGTCATCCTCCCATCACCTCCTCCTTCCCTCCCCTCTTTAACTACTCTGTACAAAGTTTCAATTAGAGAGAGGCTGTCTGAAATGTAACACTGCTGTCTCTTTGGAAAATCCATAATGCCATTTTTATGTATTGATTATTTATTTGTAAAACATTGCCAATTTGCACTGTTTGCAATACTTTAGCTTTATATGTTTACAGATGTCACAGTGAGACATTGTCTGTTTGCATAGTATTAGCATAGTATATATTATACACCGATCAGCCGTAACATTATGACCATGACCACTGAGAGGTAAAGTGAATAACACTGATTGTCTGGTTACAATGTCACCTGGAAGTGGGGGGGGGGGGGGTATATTAGGCAGCAAGTGAATATTTTGTCCCTGAAGTAGATGTGATGGAAGCAGGATAAGGTAAGGATATGAGTGACTTTGACAAGGGCCAAATTGTGATGATGAGACGACTGGGTCAGAGCAACTCCAAAACTGCAAAACTGCAGTTCTTGTGGGATGTTCCCAGTGCTATTTCCGAACGAGAGTCATTGTAGTTTGGGGCTGCGTGGCCACAGACCGGTCAGAGTGCCCATGCTTCAAAATTCAATATGTCCCTGACCGGAAAAACCCCAATAACAGGATGGGTGCAGCGATGACAGCAGATGCCTCCGCAAATCACATGAAACCAGCAGAAAGTCACTCGCACTCCAACGTGATGCCCAGTCAATCTTTTTATTGACTAAGGCATAACTTCTCCAAGCGACGTTTCGAAACCCAGTGGTCCCTTCATCAGGCAAACAGAAAAATCTCAGTTCTTGTGGGATGTTCCCAGTGCTATTTCCGAATGAAAGTCATTGCACTTTGTAGTGTTTGGGGCTGCGTGGCCACAGACCAGTCAGGGTGCCCATGCTGACCCCTGTCTACCAATAAAAGTGCCTACAATGGGTACGTGAGCATCAAAACTGGACCACAGAGCAATGGAAGTAGGTGGCCTGTTCTGATGAATCACATTTTCTTTTACATCATGTGGATAGCTGTGTGCTTGTGTTTCACTTACCGGGGAAAAGATGGCACCAGGATGCACAATATGAAGAAGACAAGCCGGTGGAGGCAGTGTGCTGCTTTGTTCAATGTTCTGCTGGTAAATCATGGTAAATCAATGGTTCTACCATTCACATAGATGTTACTTTGACACATACCACCGACCTAGACATTGTTGCTGACCAAGTACATGAATGGTTTGAGGAACAGAACAATGAGGTGTTGACTTGGCCCCCAAATGATCCAGATATCAATCTATCAAGCATCTGTGGGATGTGCTGGATAAACAAGTCCAATCGATGGAGGCCTCACCTCGCTACCTACAGGACTTAAAGGATTTGATACTGACGGCTTGGTGCCAGATACCACAGCATAGCTGCTATAGGTCTAGTGGAGTCCATGCCTCAATGGGTCAGGGCTGTTTTGGTGGCAAGCCTAGTCAGTATCAGGCGGGTGGTCATAACGTTATGGCTTATCGGTGTATAGTATATAGTAACTGTGTGTGTGAGACTTGCATATTGTGCATATGTAGTGGTGCCATGTGAAAAATGTGCAAGTTTTTAGGATTCTTTAGTTGCTCTCTTTGCCTTTGAACATTTCTTCAGCCTTTATACATTTCTACAGACTTTATACATTTCTACAGACTTTATACATTTCTACAGACTTTGTACAGTCCTTTCTGAAATGTGCAAAGCCTGAGGAAGAGATCTAAGGAATCGCGAAAGCTTGCAACTTTAATGACCTAACTTAGGCAATAAAGGATTTCACTTAAACCCCAAACTTTCAGCACTAATTGATGACTAATATGGTACATTACTCTACTACCGCAAGATGAAAAAAAAAAGTTATAATTACAATTCAAACCATTAAAATGGCTGAAAATAACCTCTATTTTCCCTTTACCGGCTGTAGCCTTCTCAGGCTGGCATCTGAGCAACCCAACTATTTACATTCAGTGATGACTTCAAGCCAAATGAAGGAGATAATGGTTCTTCTCCTATTGTTCTGCACTGCCAGCTTCCACAAAAGCCATTCCACTCTAATGAGAATGTAAATCGCTCACTCTGATAGACCAGAAATAGACTCACACAGCTTCTTCCATCGCCATCCATGCTCCAGAGGGTTAAAGGGCTCATGTCAGCTAAGCTGTATCAAGGTATACAGCCTTAATGGAAAACTGTAATGGTTTTATCAAATGCTATTCTAGTTTTTTTTAAGTAGAGCCCCCCAAGTGGATGACATTTAGTTTTATAAAGCACTGAGTATCATCAACATTTACCAAGACTTTTTTCTCCATTAAATATAGTTCACAAGGAATGATTGACATTAAAGGGCTGTGAAACATCTCCAACCTTACAGAAAAGGTCCAGCGGAATGTGAGTGACTAATATCTATCTATCTATCTATCTATCTATCTATCTATCTATCTATCTATCTATCTATCTATCTATCTATCTATCTATCTATTCTTCCTGCTTATTTTGATAATCTATTTCTCTCTCTCCCCTTCTATCATCCCTTATTCTATCTATCTATCTATCTATCTATCTATCTATCTATCTATCTATCTATCTATCTATCTATCTATCTATCTATCTATCTATCTATCTCTCTCTCCAGCCATCTATCTATTCTTTCTCTTTCCATCATCTATCTCCTTCTCTCCTTCTGTCATCTCTCACTCCCTCTATCATCTGTATCTATCTATCTATCTATCTATCTATCTATCTATCTATCTATCTATCTATCTATCTATCTATCTATTCTGTCTCTTTCCATCATCTATTTCTTTCTCCCCTTCTGCCATCTCTCACTTCTACTATCGTATCTATCTATCTATCTATCTATCTATCTATCTATCTATCTATCTATCTATCTATCTATCTATCTATCTCTCTATCTATCTATTTCTTCCTCTTTATTTATCTATGAAGCTTACCTCTCTCATTCACACTGGGGTTGGAGGTAGACAGTATCTGAGGAAGTGATGTCCCCATATCCAGTCCTGTTAGGGTCAGTTCATTCATAAAGTTTGGCAGCTGGGAGACAAGAGCAGACAATATGTCAGACACAGTTTTCTTTCTATGGTCAGGCAGCAGCCTCACAAAGACTTTTCTATCCAACAAAATACATGTTCTGAGCAGCGGTCAGCTAGGGCTAAATTGAACAATGAGTTGTAGTGAAAGTCCCACCTTGATTTTTGTTAGCTTTTTCTGGATTTTATTGGCCACTATGTCCTCCCAGTATTTCTCTCGGAGGAAATCCCAGAAGATACGCCCGATATAGGCGTTTACCCAGAACACATTGGGGCTGCTGGAGAGAGCGCGCTCCAAGAACTGCTGTGTGGATGAGCAAAGACATTCAGTTAGGTCATAAAAATATCAAGAGCCACGCCACCTGTGTCCAGGCAATTACTTCAAAAATCTTTGGCGCAGTTACACTTATATTGTACCTTGGCCTGTCCCCAGCCCCCCTGCAAGTTTTATACTCACCTGTCCCCGATTCTGTGAGATATCGTCCATTAGGCAGCATACCATCAACAATGACCACCAATAAAATTTAAGTTTGTAAATGTACTGCCCACCTTGCTCCATCATCAGCTTATATAGGCTCCTGAATTATTCTCATGGGATATTTAAGTGCTCAGTTTTCATGGAGCACCCTTGAGGCAAAGTGATGGTACCGCCGGAAAGTGGGCAGAAGCCAAGGTTGGGGGTATACATTTTTATTTTTGGAAGCTATTTTAAAGCATTTTTTATTTGTTGGGCGGTCAGTCCGTGTGTCTGTGTGAGCATGTCATGAAGTATATATGGAGGATGTCATTGCTGGCCTTTGCTTTTGAACATGTTAGCTGCCTAGCTGTCATGTTAATGCTTTGGCTCATGCTTTGCTCTGCAAATACTGACTTTCAGAACCTAGCTCTGCTCCCTTTATTTAGCTCCCTAATGGCTTATTGCAATGATCAACAACCTCGTTAACCAGTAGCAAAGTTGATAGGTTAAGGCTCTCGAACTGGACTACTCAAAATTTGCTTGGCAGAACAAATAGGATCTAAAAGACCAGGGTGCTCTATAAGAAACCACTCACAAGAAATGTAGATATCTAGATTTGATAGCCATGAAAGGCATATATTTAATTTGTTTTTGTCAATCGCAGGTTTGCTTTAATATTACTTACATTTTAACTATAGATGAGTCACAATTTTAGTTTTGTAATGTTTTTGTAGAAACACTCTATCCACACCTAATATATGGGTTTTGTGCAGTTACTTGCCACCTCAATCACTTGCTGGCTTCTTATATCTCTCAGGGCTTCAAATTAAGAGAAATGCCCACCAGAGTTCTTATTCCTGCCCAACCCATGTGGCCATCATAAATCCAAATGATGGTGACATTTTACTCAATAAATTCTTCACAGCGTGGAAAAAAATAGGTTTCTTGGTGGTAATAGAGTGAAACCTATACTGTGGACTTGTAGAAGAGGAGAAGGCACAGACTACTGCAGGTGAATGTAGGCATTCGTGTTCCTAAGAGAGATAAGAAGGGTTCAGGTGATTCAACTCACCAATGCCCATCCCATACAAACAGATTTGAGAGAAAAAAGTAAACAAGAGTATACAATTCCATTAAAATAGACACTGGGGGGCTGGATGACACCCTAAAAACCCTTATATATATAACTGGCTGAAAAAAGAAAAACACAAGATCACCTTTCTCCGAGGGGTGGGACTGCTGGTTCTGCTCTGATGAGGACTGGCGGCGGGACTTATGGTCTCTGTTGGGATGAAGTGGGAAATGTATCTGTTGTAGTCCAAAAGGATATTCTGCTTGACGTTCCCTGATACGTCTTTGGGTTTTAGCAGATAAGGAATATCCTCTGTACTCTCCATACTGCTATTACTGGTTCCCCCCAAGCTACCTGAGCTGGACAATGGATGAGGTCCAGATCCTGAAGAAGAAAAAGAAGATGAAGAAGTAGAGGAAGAATAAAAATAAGGTATATAAATGCATTTTATTCCAGCCAAATTTTTGGTTTGTGTTGGATATAGTGGCAAAGGATTGCAACACCTGTTAGGTTCGTACTACTATTCAGGGCTACGTTGGCTAATCCTTCAATGTCTATTGCTTTACTTTTTATTGCTTTTTACAGCTCTGTTACAAAAACTAACAGGGTTATTCACAAAAGGGTGAAGAGTTGGCAGAAGGCAGGAGAAGGGAACAATCTAGGACAACATAGCTGAACTGGAAAGTGAGCTGAATTGGAGAATTTTTCCAAATCAGCTATTTTGTTCACTTCTCCTGCCTTCTCCAAACTCTTCACCCTTTTGTGAATAACTCTGTAAGACTGGTTGCTAGAAGCAGTTCATTTGAAATACTTTGATGACGAAGCCCAGAGAATATTCTAGGGCATATTTCTACTACACATAAAAAAGAAATAATGAAAAACCTGTGAATAAGCATGAAAATACCTGTTCTGCTGTCGCTTCTAGTGCCATCTTGTCTTCCTGCCATGGACCCTTGGATGACTTGGAGCAGATGTTGGTACCACTCTTCCTTGCCTCTCCCTGTCCTCCCAAACAGATATAAAGTCCCAGCTTTGAAGTCCCCTGCGATCTTCTCAGAGTCCTCTCTGTCCTGCCTTGGAGATTCTCCACCATCCTTGTCCCCTTTTTCTTGGCTATTAAGATCTTCAGAGCTGCACAGCTCGATGCATATAGGGTATTTCTTGTTCCATAGTCTCTTCTTGGCCAGCCCATATGGAAACAGAAATACCTGCAGAAATTATAATAATGACATGCTGTATCTTCAAACCTATGGCAGTGAAAAACAGGACACAGCCCTACTCCACCCAATCCCCAATAAATTGGCTATACATAGACATGACACAATCATTTTTGAAAAAACACCACTTCTCTATCGAGTAAATGATGATACAACCTGAGAAAACTGTAAAAGCTTGGTGATACTGTACGTATTTATCATCATCTTATTTTTTATAAGAGTTGATATATGCTCCATCTGCCAAAGAACACCCAACACAATTTACAAACAATTAGACCTTCAGATATACGGTGAAAACAGGAGTTCTCCTGTTACAACACAATAGAGTTGTTTTAGTAGATATACGTTCACCCCGAAAACACACTAGACCTTCTCACTGGATTCAGTGCTTGGGCCTAAGTGGCCATTTTCCAAGCCCAAACATTGTCACCGGAGAAGGAGGTAAATTCCAACACCATCCAAAAAGGCACTTAGAAAGGATTTGGTCTCCTAGGCCTGAGAGTGGAACAGAGCAGCAGGGGAATGTAGAGAAGTGAGTATAACCAGATTGGGGATGGACTTAAAGTCCCTTTAAGTAATGAAACAATTAACATGCATATGCTCTTACCTGAGCACCGGTCAAGTCACAGGTCTCATGAATGACGAATGCAACCTCTGGGATCTCCTCTCCAAAGGTAGACCTTCGAGGCAGATTGCTCTTTGGATAGCTACGTTTTAAGGTCGTCCCTTCCAAGGATACAAACACGGAGTGCGTGAGAGCAGGGTGATACGTCTCAGGGTCATAGGAAAATATCTCATTCATCCAGCCCTGGTGCCAAAGAAAGACAATTTTCAATCATGATTTTGAATTAGCTAATTGGTAAAACAGAGCCAATCGTCTCTTGTTATAATCTATGCCCCAACAACGTTGAACATTTTCCCCTGTGGGTTGTTTTTGTCTTCTATTTTATTATGCCGGCTATATTCTATGGACAGCTCAGCTGTAAACAGCCAGAGATGGGTTGGTTCTGGAAGACAGCTTCTGAAGTTCGACTTGAAGGCCAGTTACCTTATATGAAAACAAGCAACTACAGATGAATGAACAGATCCACTAGGTTTGAGATCTGAGCAGACCAGAACATTTTTTTTTTTAGAACAGAAGAAACAGTTTCTTCCCTTAATGATACCAGCCAATCATATAAGGGACATGGGCTGATAACCCCTCACCAGAAAATGTACTAGGTTTTCTAGTTATTATTTTTACGTATTTATATAGTGCTGGCAATTTAGGCAGCCCTTTACCTCTACACTCTAGTTTAGTTGAGAACATTTGTTACAATTTTATTGCTGTCTGTGTCTTTGTAAAGCTGGCCATACCACTTACAACCATCGCACGACTTTCGTTGTGCGATGGTTGTAAGGTAATTAAAATCTTGTACGATTTGCCTATCTTGGACAGGCAGATCGTACTTGCGATCATCGCTGAGCGGAGGGCTTCCGATTATTCCAATGCTGAGCGGGCAATGTGCGCTTCCGCACACTGGCCCGTTCAGCATTTTTCTTCCGAGTACGCCACTAACCCGCCGAAAATCTTACGATTTTTGGCAGGTTTTCAAGCGTGCTCGGAAGACAAAAGACGTGCGACCGTACAGTAGAAACGGTCGCACGCCTTCCATACACCTGCCGATTATCGTACGATCGCGGGATCACCCGCGATTATCGTATGATAATCGGCAGGTGTATGGGCACCTTTAGGGAGATTCACCCTCTCTATTTGTCCTGGTGATCATTATTACTAAAAAGTGAAAGAAAATCCCACATCATGTGTTGCTACCAGAACAGGAATAGATGGTAAATCTTTCAATGCTGACTACCAGGGACTTCTGAAAGAAAGAAAGAAGGAATATACACAATGTGAAGCTGAATTCAAGAACACAGAGGCTGATCTGTAACTTAAAGTGTACATTCACTGCCCAGATAAACTTTAGGTCCCTGCAACCCGCTGCCCCCCACTCCGCAATATAATACGTCAATTTTTTTTTCCTTTTGATAAAATTGTTTTGTTTGGCGCTGCCCTCCTCTACCCTAGGTGAGAATAGCGTGTCCCTGCTCCTGCACATCCTAGGATATCCCCATCACATATTCCAGGAAGCTGCAGGAGCTGGGACTCACACCAGCCTGCTGTCTTACCCATCAGAAGATGGAAGAGACAGCCAGCTCTCGAAGACAATCGGAGAAGAAGATGAAGGCCCATGCTGTGGCAGCAGATCACAGCAGGACAACTCTGGATTCACTGCACAGGAAAGCATGTCTTCTGCTTAGAGCCTAACATAAAAGCTAAGAGGGGATATGGAAAAAAGGTGAAGAGCTGGATGAAGTTCATCTTTAGAGAGCTGTGGATGCTTGGAACATGCTGGACTTCATACGGGGGTCAGCAACAGTAAGTGAATGTAAACATGCTTGGGATAAAATAAATAGGTCTATATTCTTATTGGTATTAATGGGTTTTTTTTGCCATCCATCTTCTTTGTTACTATTTAGAATTATGTCAATGGCATATTCATTGATTCAACTTACAGTGTATTACACTGTCTGTTCAGGGGCAGGAAAACAGAAAAAGACTCACATTAATTACGCCAACCATCACATGGGCAATGTCAGTGAGACAAATATAGAATTACTCAATACTTGTCAAAATCTCAGTTTCCCCCATACCCACCACGTGCACTGTGGATATACCCGATGTTCATACATGTCTGTAATCTGCTAATTTATTACATTGCTGAGATGCCAAAATAAACTTCCCAGCTACAATTACAGACATCGCTCAACATAAGTTTAACAAAAACTCTAGCTCATGGCAGTCACATGATGGAAGAAGGAAAAGTGTAGACCTATTGCGCGCTTGGCATCTACTGCAACCAATCATAGTCTTCCTTCATGTCTTTCCTAGTAGGAAATCTGGACCCTGATTGGTTGCTGCGGATTTCCTGGCGGGTGGATTGCCCTGCCTGCTCCTCCTCCATAGCATTGTTACTACAGTACATGGGTACATGCCTAAAAATTGCAACCTGGGGCTTAAGAAAAAAACAGGAAACATGTTTCTAATTAAATTTAAATTGAACATGTGATTTGCCAATGCCCAACTTCCAAGTAACAGCACTGTCCATGTGAGAGAGAAAGTCACATGCTCTTCCATACCCGGAAGTTCTGGCTGTTCCTCTTCCCTCCCACTGGCTCATCAGAGTGGCAGGGAAGCAAAGGGAAGTTAAGTATAATGTGTTGGGGGAATGGGTATTAAATTGGACCATTTGCTTTGCTTTGGATATGCAAGGTATAGTTTTTAATTAAAGCTGAACTCCAGACACATATAAAAGACCCAACTCTGTATTATTAATACAGAACTTTTTTTTTTAATACAAGCAGTTTAAGGCCCCCTTCACACGGCTGGTCCGCATTCTATGGGCAGCCGTGTGTAAATGGATGGGCGTCCATTTACACCTGGTTACCCCCGACTCCAGCCAGGTCCGGAAAAACTAATGGATCAGAGATCCATTTCGCCAGACTGGGGGTAATCTGATGTAAACGGACACATGTCCCTATACATCCGACTCCCCATAAACTGACATGGGGTCCAGTAGTTGCAGTTTTTTCCTCCATCACAAGACAGAGAAAAAAACTGTATGGACACGAATGTTACAGCGGTGACATTCGCTCCATACTGCTCTGATCAGGAGGAAATCCATGCACGGACCTTCTCCTGATCAGCCCATGTAAAAGGGGCCTAAGTCCCTTAATTTGACCGGTTATCGGCCTTTTGCAATCCATTGTACAGCAGAGCTCAGACCAGAGGGAGAAGCAGCACAGGGAGCAAATTAGTTGTGCTGCAGTGCTAAAAAAGAGCATGCTGATAGGAGGAAACAGCAGAGCGACAGAGAGATGAGCTAATCAGTCTGCTGCTTCTCCTTTCACTGTCCTACGGGGCGGGTACAGCTGGCTCTGCCTCGAGATAGGCAGAGCCAGCTGTCACTCATGCAGCTGGGCGGATCCAGACATAATTGTCGGGATCCGCTTCAGCTGTGGCCTCTCAGTATACCGTGAGCTGCAGCTCGTGGTATACTGAGCCTAGGGTGACGGGAGGACGCTAGTTTGTATCCTCCCGTTACCCTAAGGAGAACTATGGGGAAAAGCCCTGACCCCACAGTTCTCCTTTAATGGGATTTCCGGTACTCGATATTTGGTATCGGCGAGTACCAAAAAAATATATCGGTACTCATACTCGATACCGAAGTACCGATATCTGTGCATCCCTGATATATACATGTATATATGCTGTGTATTTAGCTGGTCGCCTGGTATTCAGCTTGACGTTTGAAGTTCATCCACCAAGCTTATTACTCATCAAACGTTTTATGTCTGAATATTTGTATTGCTAGCCATACACGCAACAATACAAAATCTTTCAAAGATTCAATTGTTTCAGCATTCTTTTAGGCTGGGTTTACACCTGGGCGGAATATGCGTTTTTACCGCACGTTTGGAAGCTCTCTTCCCCCCAGGTCTCCTACCTTGGGTGTGTGTTGTGTCTCTCTATATTACTTGCCGCGATTTGCGGTAAAAGAAACGCGCGACAAACGCAAATACGCCCCAAAGAAGCTCCTGTACTTCTTTGGGCGTAGGGCGTTTTTCATCGGGTTCTACGTGCTGTAAAACGCCCAGGTGTGAACCAGGCCTTATATAAAATACATCTTTTGGTAAATCCAAGATCTAATTTGAGTAGATTTTCCTCCAGGATCAGACATTCCTGCTCAATAAAGACAACCCCTCATCGATTCAAGGGCCCTACGAAGTACAATTGCTTTCTGGAAGATGCATTTCTTCCCTAAGACATTTGTCATGATCATATTGTTACATGTATAGTCAGCATAGGAGTACTGTATAACCCCAGCATGCACTGCCTCCTCACCCAAGCTAATTCATATTGTACTGTATACATTTTAGAACTGGAATTCCCTCTTCTGTGATCCTGTTCTTAATGCAGCTTGCAATGAGGGAACATCTCATAATATATGTTGGCAGCACACTGTGTACCCTGATCTCAAAGTCGCCCCTATCTGCAGTGCCAACAATAGAGGCACCCACCCACCTCCGCAGCTGTTCCGAACAATTGTTAAATTGCATTTCACAGAGGAGGCGGTGAAGAGATTGAAAGTGTGCAGTCATGAAGGGAATGACTATTCGCCAAACTATATTTCATGTTCCACAGGAAGAACTGCTTTGTGGGCACTTTATTATAAGAGAAGGTGTCCATCCACGACACAGAAGACACATGCACTGCAGCTGATGCTCACATCTGTGACTTCTAGGGCACATACTGGGGCAGCTGTACACTAAATGGTCAAAAGTTTGTGGACACCTGACCATCACACCTACCTATATTATTATGTTTTAGACAATTGTGCTCTTCCAACCTTGCGGAAACAGTTCGGTGAAGGTCCTTTTCTATTCCAGCATGACCGTACCCCTGTGTACAAAGCCAGCTCCAAAAAAACATGGCTTGGTGGGTTTGGTGTGGGGGAACTTGAGTGGCCTCCAGAGATCTCTGAGCTCAACCTAATAAACACCTTTTGGATAAATTGGTTTGCCATTTGCTAGTCAGGTCTTATCATCCAACATTGGTAACTGACCTTACATATGTTCTTTTGGCTGAATGGACACCAATTCCCACAAACACACTGCAAATTCTTGTGGAAAACCTTCACAGATGAGTGGAAGCTGTTATAGCATCAAAGGCAGGGCTTTGGGGTGGAATATATCACATGCTCATAGGATTACAAACAATACACTAAAATACGGCATAAAATGAATCCTGTATTACACTGTTATAGAGTTAAGACTGTATAGTACTGTACTTATTAACATTTTCACAAACATGAAGATGTTGTGCTGTCACCTTTTGCTTCAGTATAGCGTACCTGTAAGACACAGGGTTCCTGGACCTTCTGAGTTGCCAATTGGAATTTCGAACTTTCCCGCAGGCATCGCTTATGTCTGGAGGAGTAAGAAGGCTTCGGGACCAACAAGAGCACCATAAAAAGTCCCAGGAGAAAGCCACTGGTAATACCCATGATGAGCCCAGATATATAGGCTGGCAGGGGCCAAATGAAGAAGTTGTAAGCTAGGATTGCTACGCAGACCAGGGCACTGCATGGCACATCATTGTTATGGTGAGGCGATTGGCAAGTGGTGGCAGGCTCCAATAAATCCTGATCTTCTAATACTACATCATTGCCTAGTTCTACGACTTGGATCATGTCGCCATAGGAGCAGATCTTATACTTGCAGCAGCTTTTAGGTGTCTCTCTCGGAACACTTCTCGGATTTTCCATAAACTCCAGGCTTTCACTTTCTTCTAACTTTCCATAACTTGGAAAAATGTTCTTTGTATCAAAAAAACCCTGGTCCCGCTGTTGACTTGTTGGGGACTCCTGGCTGGCAAACATTGGGGGTATAGTTCTATATTTAGGGCTTGGGCTTGTCTCCTCACCTATAATTTTGCTAAGCATGCTTAAAGGTTCTTGCATGGCTTCTGACAACCTCCTCTTGGTGTCCTCCAGCTTGGCTTCTACTTCCTGTACGTTGAAAAACATACCTTTGCTTTCGCAAGGTGACAAACTAGGCGAAGACGGAGCTGTCCTAGAGTCTCCATTTTTGCTCTTAGGCTGGGTTATTTGTTTCCACAGATGGACATTCAGTTTAGAGTCTGACTTGGACTGTGATACCTCTGGTTCCAGTCTGGAAATTTCAGTGGAAATAGACTTGACCAGATTGACAAAGGGGTGGGTTTTGTGAGGAGACGGATCCTTGGGATCAATTTCAGTAGAGACAGACTTGACTAAATTGATGAGAGGTTTTGAAGAGGGTGAGCTTGGCATCAATGGAGAACTACATCTCTGAGTCTCGCCGGACAGCAGAACATCACCTCCACACTCAAAGGCAGCTAGAGCTAGCTCATCAACCACAGTTCCTTCTTTCCCTGTTGGCTGTCCATACAAAGGAGCTCTGGCTTTGTTGGGTATCGGATTTGCCAGCAAGGCCTCCTCTTCATCTTGATCCAGGGTAAATATGAGATCACTCTCTTCTAACTCCTCCCAGTTGTCTTCACTGTGTACTTTGGTCAACTGGATAGTAATGCCTTGGTGGGTCTGCTGTAAAATCTTCCCTTGGCTGGGACCTTGAAAGGAATGGGGGGATCCAGTGGACGCGCTACTAAGCTTCCCTGAGTTAGACATTCTTCACAGCATGTTGTTTTCTCTCTAGGATATAAAACAAAATAAAAATGAATACATGTGTTTGTTCCTTGGACAGAAAGTGATGGGAAAGCCAAACATTTTCAGTTGTCATCTGAACAGTAGGTGGCTGGGGGAAGTCCTCCAGTAGGGGCATCTGTTTTTGGGACAACTGTCTAAGAGGGGATTAACCCTTACTTGACAAAAATATTATTTCAATTCTTGTTGTGTCTCCTAACTAGGATTCCAACATTTCCTTAAACTAACTACAACAAAAAAAGGGAGCAGCTCTTTAAATTTAGATGCAGCCACCCTGCCCTAATCAGGAGCAACTCTTTAAATTTAGATGCAGCCACCCTGCCCTAATCAGGAGCAACTCTTTAAATTTAGATGCAGCCACCCTGCCCTAATCAGGAGCAACTCTTTAAATTTAGATGCTGCCACCCTGCCCTTTAGCAGGAGCAACTCCTTAAATTTAGATGCAGCCACCCTGCCCTAATCAGGAGCAACTCTTTAATTTTAGATGCAGCCACCCTGCCCTAATCAGGAGCAACTCTTTAATTTTAGATGCAGCCACCCTGCCCTAAGCTGGAGCAACTCCTTAAATTTAGTTTTGCAGGGCTGTAGCCAGCCTAGGCTGAGTGCATAGTTCTTCTGTTGGTGGGTTGCCCCTAAGCTTACTTCTGCTTCGTATCCTCAGCAAACACTGAGATATGACTTCTCACTCCCTCCCCTATATCATTAATGAATAGGTTAAAAAGCATGGGACCCAGCATCGAACCTTGGGGTACGCCACTCACGACCCCTGCCCAGTCTGAGAAAGTGCCATTAACTGCTACCCTTTGTACACGTTCTCGTAGCCAGTTTTCTATCCACGTGCACACTAATTCATCAATGCCCATACCCCTTAGCTTGTATAACAAGCGTTTATGTGGCACAGTATCAAATGCTTTGGCAAAGTCCAGGTACACTACGTCCATTGTCGTCCCCCCCATCCAGCTCTCTGCTTACCTCTTCGTAAAAGGTCAGCAGGTTGGTCTGGCAAGAACGATCCTTCCTAAATCCATGTTGCCCATCACTTATTATATTATGGTCCCGGACAAATTCCACTAAGTAGTCCTTAATAATTCCTTCTATCAGTTTACACACTATGCATGTTAGACTAACTGGTCTATAGTTCTCCGGTTGGCATTTTGACCCTTTCTTGAATATAGGTACCACATTTGCCTTTCGCCAGTCTCCTGGCACTCTACCAGCCATTACTGATTCCTTAAAAATGAGGAACAATGGTCTTGTTATCTCCTTGTTCAATTCTTTGAGTACCTTGGGGTGTAGATTATCAGGTCCTAATGCTTTATTTGCATTTAGTAGTTTGAGCCTTTGTTGTATCCCCGATTCGGTCAACCATTCCGGTGTATTTCCTGTTAAATTATGTGTTTTATCCTGTACATTAAACCCGTCTGTTTCCTTGGTGAATACCGACGAGAAGAAAGTATTTAGCGCCTCGGCCCTCTCCCTGTCGCTTGTGAGTAGTGAACCATTTATGTCCTTTATTTGGCCTATCTGTTCCTTTCTCCCCTTTTTACTGTTTATGTACTGAAAAAGATTTTTGGGGTTCTTTTTACTAACTTCGGCGATATATTTTTCACATTCAGTTTTGGCTGACCGCACTGCCAGTTTACATATTTTATTAAAATCTTTGTAGTTTAGGAATGACGATACTGTCCCCTCCATTTTATACTTAGTAAATGCTAGTTTTTTGTCCTTAATGTGTTTCTTTACCGATTTACTTGTTTTCGATCTTTTACATTTGTTCCCCAGCGGTATACACCTGGTTATAGCATTTTTTAGTTTGTTCTTGAAACAGTCCCATTTCTGGTCCAAGTTTAGTTTATCAAATAAGTTATCCGAATCGATTTCACCCACTATATTACGCAGTTTATCAAAGTTCGCCTTCCTGAAGTTTAGGCTTCTTGTCCGCCCATCCCCCTCCCCTTTCTTGCAATCGATATTGAAAGCAATCACCTTGTGATCACTATTGCCCAATGTCTCCCCGATTACAACATCCTCGATTAGCTCCGTATTGTTGGTGATGATCAGATCTAGGATTGCATTTTCCCTGGTCGGGACCTCAACCATCTGATCCATGAAATTGTCTCGCAACATATTAAGAAAACGTGCTGCCTTAGCCGATTTGGAAGTTGTTCGGGTTGTATGTGAATATTGAGGTTATTTTTAGCATATATACATACACCCCCCCCCCTTCTTGCCAGCCTGTCCCTCCTGAACAGGTTGTACCCTTCTATGTTAGTAGCCCAATCATGTGTGTCGTCTAACCATGTTTCTGCTATTCCTACTATATCATAGTCCTCCTCGAGTAACATAACTTCAAGGTCTTCTATTTTATTTACCAGACTTCTAGCATTGGTGAACATACATTTAATTTTTGTACATTTACTGGTTAAACGTTTGATCCCCACCTGCTCTCTAGTACGGCTTTTATATCTCCCTTTTATGGGGAAAGTCCCTGGAAATAGTGGAGAAAATACAATGATGTTGATTGATGAAAATGGTGTCTCCTTGGCCAACCACAATGAGGTTTATTGCCAGTGGTTCATGCTGGGAGGAGACTTATATTTTTTAGAGAACCTTCTGGAGGCTCTCTTCCTCCCAGGTCTCCTACCTTGGGTGTGTGTTGTGTCTCTCTACATTACAGGTCTGCTGCCTGGAGAAGGCCCATGTGCTTACAGAAGACAGGCCCGAATCTGAGGCCTAAGTTCTGACTGACGTGCTGGAGGTTGTTTTCAAGAAGGAGCTGATCTTAGGAGAGAGCACCATGAGGAAACTTTAGCTACTGGAAGTGCCTGAGAAGCTGGAACTTGGCTTGGACCTTGCAATTGTCTTGCCTGGGGAGTTTATGCTACAGCTGCTTACAGTCCAAGGTCCAAGAAACCCAGGGATTTTTTACTTGAGAAGCCTGTAGGTGTGAATTTGGAGCCTGCCATGTTCTTCAGTGGTCCTATGCCCTAACCCTCTCTCTCTCTAGAGTCTATGATGACAAATAAACTCTTTATGCATTCCAAAGGTGACTGTTTCCCATCTGTCCCTACTATAACTCAAGTACCTAACCCTGAGGAGAAATGTCAGCCCACCTGACCTCTAGGGGTATCTAATAGCCTCTAGGGGCAAAGTAAAACCTTTACTTGAAAAACCAGTGCCTACAAATAATAATCCCCAGCAGCTTGCTATGTAAAGCCAAGGACCGTTAATCTCTACCCCATCCACCAAAGTTCTGCATAGTCTCCAACCCATGACCATACCTGGGCCCATACCACACCCACCCTTTTATCTGAAATCTGACTATTGCCAGGCAAAATCAAAGTAGATTTGGGGTGGCCTATGTTTTCAGGCATCAGGCGCACTTTAAACTGAACGCTGGAAAATTACATTATTTTTTTAATTTGTTTTTCTCTCTTCTGCCAGTGAAGCATTTCAAGCAACCCTCGATCATGCTGACTTCTGCTACTGCCCGACTGCATTCCATATTCACTTTTAAGTTGTCTTCCTCTGATCTTCTGAGTCAGTGTGGTGCCTTTAGTTCCACATTCTGAATTTTGATTGTTAGGCCGGCATTAAGTCTGACTGCACTACTTCAGAGGCTTATGTTGTCAGTGGTGGGAAAAGCTCCTGTGTAACCCTTTCACACTTCCAGCACACTAGATCCATCCCATCAAATTAACCTATGAGCTGTAACTTTGGAAGAAAAAAATAAAAATTAACTGATATGTTATTTCTCATACCAGGTTCACCAAATGCCATCAGCTGTAGAATTACCATAACTATACAGAACATCCCTTCAAAAAAATGTCTTGAGGTAGGTACAATGGAGGATAGAAGGGAATAGTGTGTGTGTGTGGG
>NW_017306776.1:575307-578689 GCF_000935625.1 Nanorana parkeri | reverse complement strand
GGGGGGGGGGAGGTGTTTGCAGTGTTTTACATTTTCAATAAAAAATGCAGTCTCCTGCGCATGCAGATGATTTCAAGCAATAGTAGGACATTTCAATTGGTAGCGATCTTGATGACCCCTGTACAAAAGGGCAGCAAGAGAAGGAAAATGGAAAGGATGTTAGATTTGCAATATGCTT
Organism: Nanorana parkeri; assembly: GCF_000935625.1. Lineage (NCBI taxonomy): Eukaryota > Metazoa > Chordata > Amphibia > Anura > Dicroglossidae > Nanorana > Nanorana parkeri. The sequence continues at coordinate 578,511 of NW_017306776.1, read as the reverse complement.
GACGCCTCTGTTGGCACATGTAATGGAGATTTTGTGAGATTGAATAAAACAGAGTGGGGGGAATTTATAGAAACTGGAGCAGACAAAATCTGGAGCGGTTGTGCACGGCAACCAATCAGCTTCTCTCTTTCATTTTTAAATCTTAATTGAACCAACTGAAGAGAGAAGCTGATTGGTTGCCATGCTCCAGTTTTGATAAATTCTCTTCGATGTGTCTGGCCACCATATCTAACAGCTGGTTGTAGCAGCAACAGTTTATTTTACATACAACTAGCATAAGTATCTGCATCTATCATGGTGTCAGTATAGGTCATCCCCATGCACAGCAGCTTTAGTGTTACTGTACCTTCATTGTCCAACTATCATCCAATCAGCAGGCCGTAGGTGACACCATTATATTCCTTAACTCTAACAGAGAAAGTAGTGTCTTATACCAACCAGATTCTATCCCTCATATTCAATCCTGCATTGGTAGAATGACAGTTGCCATCTACTTGCTGTGGATTACACTGCAGATCTTTGGCTTACTTGAATGGGTCCAATGAGTTCATTGACTGTGGATTGTGTATATCCAGTTACTGGCCTGTGAAGAGCCTGCTGTATCTTTGTGCTAACTCTTAATTAATATTTCTACATCAATAATGTCTGTGAGTGAATTCTTCCTGCCGCCTCCTGTTCTGTGTAGATGTGTAGATATATGAATGACCTAATTTACAGTGACAGGATACAGGGGAGCAGGAGCAATGTGATCAACATCCAGCCAGGGGGGTGGTGACACAGCAGTAGGCTCAGATCATGGCTAGAGACGCATCTGGCTCGTAAGTTACCTGGACATTCAAAATATTGACAATGTTTGTCTATCTATCTATCTATCTATCTATCTATCTATCTATCTATCCTGGGATAATGTACAAATTCCATGTAGACAGCACCCTTGACCTGGAGCAGAAGCCAAGCAACAGGGCAGATAACTGTTTCTTACTTTGGCCATTTTCACCAATCCAATTTATTTATATAACTTTGTCAATTTATGCAACTCTTTACATACTATTCATTCACATCAGTCCCTGCCCTTGAGGAGCTTATAGTCTATGGTAGGGTTGGACAAATTCCGGGAGCCAGGTAGCCAATGCTCCTTAAAATTTACAGCTGGTTCCTAACTTCTGAGGTTTTCTCTCTCTAGCTGCTGGCAATGGAGCTGAATCCTAGAAAAGAACCTGCTGGCCCCTAGATTGCATATTAATTCCCCAGTCTATGGTCTCTATCTCATATGAACACATACAATGGCCAACTCAGACAGGAGCCAATTAGCCTACAGTCTTTAGAGTGTGATAGGAAAGCCACACAAGCACAGAGGAGCGTGCAAAATATATACAGCTAATTTCCTGGCCAAACCTGGATTTCAACCAGGGCCCTCAGTGCTGTAAGGCTGAAGTACTAACAACTGAGGAATACAGGTCAGCCCCAGACAGCCGTGTATGAAGGTTCATGGGAGACAAAAAAATTGTTCAGGTTGGCAAAACATGCCCTATTGTTTCCACTCACATATGCCAGTGCTGCCTCTTTCACTCTCCTGCCCCCAACACTCTCTTTCACTCCTTCTCCCTTTCACTCTCCTGCCCCAAATCACTCTTTTTCTCCCTTTGATTCTCCTGCCCTTATCACTCTCTTCATCTCTACTACCCCTCTCTCTCTTCTCTCCCATTCTTTCTTTCTTTCCTCTCCATTTTTCTCTCTACCTTCCTCTCTCTCTCTCTCCAACAATATATATGGCTTATGGTTTGCAGAGCTGCAGTTATTTCCTGTTTAGATCAGCGTTCAGTATGACTGTTACCCCTTCCACTAAGTGCCATGCACTGTGCTCTTGGCTCAGGTTTGGATCCTACAGACCGCACCACATATACTGCAATGTGCTACTATTCTGGACATTTCATGGGAGAGATAATCTGTGTTGTGGTCAGTTTTATTGTGTCTGATTGATTCTCAGGATGCTACATTTCTGCTTGAGCGACATCTGCTCCCATGTGTCTCGTTGCTGCATAACTAGATAACCAGTGTCCCTGACAGGTGACCATCTGCCAGCAGGATTTACACTCAAAGCCCTTTCTACGGCATCTAATAGGGTTTTCTTCAGGGGAAACCGAGGCTGCATCTATATTGAGATCTGACAAATGAAAACATAATTTCAAGCTTTATCAGAGATTCAGGAATTTAGTAAAAACTTGTTAGCATGGTGTTGATGTGGACATAAGTGCAACAACCATTCTCATATATTATATTGTGCTTAGTAGTTCCGCCACTAGGTGGCAGTGTAAGTGGAATGCTTGCATAATGTAAGGTTCTTCCTACAGGAACTACATGGTGATGATGTCATTTCTATTCTATCTAAAATGATTGCATTCTGATAACTGTAAGTTGTGTGGGGTTAATACCTTTAATGATATTATTCAATATATGATGTCCTTTGTTTTATTGTACAAGTCTTTATCTCTGTGTTCCTTCATATATAATTGCAGACCAAGATGTCCCTGGTAACAGGGGTTGGGATAAACAATAACACAACCACTCTTTATTCGCATGTTTATTTCTATTTGATTTTTAACTGTTGCTGCAACTGCTCAAGCTCCCCTGGCACTATTATGGTTTGTCCTAATCCCTGTTACTTTTGCTGAATGGTAGAGCTGGTGGAACATCCGAAAAGTTTGATCACTTGTGGTTTGGCCTTATTAAAAATCCGCAAAACTCTAAATGGAATTTATGAACCGGACGTCCCTCTGAAAACAATGTGAGTCTGAGCTATGCTCCACAAATGCATATATTACAGATCAAAATGATGCAAAATTATGAGCAATGGTTAAGGAAGTTAATGGCAGCCTTGCCCAATGAGATGATGGGGCAAAAAAACAGCCTGGGTCTGGCTCTATAAAGTGTACAAGGCATTCTAAGATAGGAAGTGGGGGCTGATCTGAGGTGTGAAGGTGCAGGAATTGGGTCTGATCTGAGGTTATGAAGGTGCAGGAATTGGGTCTGATCTGAGGGGTGAAGGTGCAGGAATAGGGTCTGATCTGAGATGTGAAGATACAGGAAATGGGGGCTGATCTGAGGTGTGAAGGTGCAGGAATTGGGTCTGATCTGAGGTGTGAAGGTGCAGGAATTGGGTCTGATCTGAGGTGTGAAGGTGCAGGAATTGGGTCTGATCTGAGG
>NW_017306776.1:570071-575053 GCF_000935625.1 Nanorana parkeri | reverse complement strand
GGGGGGGAGGTGTTTGCAGTGTTTTACATTTTCAATAAAAAATGCAGTCTCCTGCGCATGCAGATGATTTCAAGCAATAGTAGGACATTTCAATTGGTAGCGATCTTGATGACCCCTGTACAAAAGGGCAGCAAGAGAAGGAAAATGGAAAGGATGTTAGATTTGCAATATGCTTGACGCCTCTGTTGGCACATGTAATGGAGATTTTGTGAGATTGAATAAAACAGAGTGGGGGGAATTTATAGAAACTGGAGCAGACAAAATCTGGAGCGGTTGTGCACGGCAACCAATCAGCTTCTCTCTTTCATTTTTAAATCTTAATTGAACCAACTGAAGAGAGAAGCTGATTGGTTGCCATGCTCCAGTTTTGATAAATTCTCTTCGATGTGTCTGGCCACCATATCTAACAGCTGGTTGTAGCAGCAACAGTTTATTTTACATACAACTAGCATAAGTATCTGCATCTATCATGGTGTCAGTATAGGTCATCCCCATGCACAGCAGCTTTAGTGTTACTGTACCTTCATTGTCCAACTATCATCCAATCAGCAGGCCGTAGGTGACACCATTATATTCCTTAACTCTAACAGAGAAAGTAGTGTCTTATACCAACCAGATTCTATCCCTCATATTCAATCCTGCATTGGTAGAATGACAGTTGCCATCTACTTGCTGTGGATTACACTGCAGATCTTTGGCTTACTTGAATGGGTCCAATGAGTTCATTGACTGTGGATTGTGTATATCCAGTTACTGGCCTGTGAAGAGCCTGCTGTATCTTTGTGCTAACTCTTAATTAATATTTCTACATCAATAATGTCTGTGAGTGAATTCTTCCTGCCGCCTCCTGTTCTGTGTAGATGTGTAGATATATGAATGACCTAATTTACAGTGACAGGATACAGGGGAGCAGGAGCAATGTGATCAACATCCAGCCAGGGGGGTGGTGACACAGCAGTAGGCTCAGATCATGGCTAGAGACGCATCTGGCTCGTAAGTTACCTGGACATTCAAAATATTGACAATGTTTGTCTATCTATCTATCTATCTATCTATCTATCTATCTATCTATCCTGGGATAATGTACAAATTCCATGTAGACAGCACCCTTGACCTGGAGCAGAAGCCAAGCAACAGGGCAGATAACTGTTTCTTACTTTGGCCATTTTCACCAATCCAATTTATTTATATAACTTTGTCAATTTATGCAACTCTTTACATACTATTCATTCACATCAGTCCCTGCCCTTGAGGAGCTTATAGTCTATGGTAGGGTTGGACAAATTCCGGGAGCCAGGTAGCCAATGCTCCTTAAAATTTACAGCTGGTTCCTAACTTCTGAGGTTTTCTCTCTCTAGCTGCTGGCAATGGAGCTGAATCCTAGAAAAGAACCTGCTGGCCCCTAGATTGCATATTAATTCCCCAGTCTATGGTCTCTATCTCATATGAACACATACAATGGCCAACTCAGACAGGAGCCAATTAGCCTACAGTCTTTAGAGTGTGATAGGAAAGCCACACAAGCACAGAGGAGCGTGCAAAATATATACAGCTAATTTCCTGGCCAAACCTGGATTTCAACCAGGGCCCTCAGTGCTGTAAGGCTGAAGTACTAACAACTGAGGAATACAGGTCAGCCCCAGACAGCCGTGTATGAAGGTTCATGGGAGACAAAAAAATTGTTCAGGTTGGCAAAACATGCCCTATTGTTTCCACTCACATATGCCAGTGCTGCCTCTTTCACTCTCCTGCCCCCAACACTCTCTTTCACTCCTTCTCCCTTTCACTCTCCTGCCCCAAATCACTCTTTTTCTCCCTTTGATTCTCCTGCCCTTATCACTCTCTTCATCTCTACTACCCCTCTCTCTCTTCTCTCCCATTCTTTCTTTCTTTCCTCTCCATTTTTCTCTCTACCTTCCTCTCTCTCTCTCTCCAACAATATATATGGCTTATGGTTTGCAGAGCTGCAGTTATTTCCTGTTTAGATCAGCGTTCAGTATGACTGTTACCCCTTCCACTAAGTGCCATGCACTGTGCTCTTGGCTCAGGTTTGGATCCTACAGACCGCACCACATATACTGCAATGTGCTACTATTCTGGACATTTCATGGGAGAGATAATCTGTGTTGTGGTCAGTTTTATTGTGTCTGATTGATTCTCAGGATGCTACATTTCTGCTTGAGCGACATCTGCTCCCATGTGTCTCGTTGCTGCATAACTAGATAACCAGTGTCCCTGACAGGTGACCATCTGCCAGCAGGATTTACACTCAAAGCCCTTTCTACGGCATCTAATAGGGTTTTCTTCAGGGGAAACCGAGGCTGCATCTATATTGAGATCTGACAAATGAAAACATAATTTCAAGCTTTATCAGAGATTCAGGAATTTAGTAAAAACTTGTTAGCATGGTGTTGATGTGGACATAAGTGCAACAACCATTCTCATATATTATATTGTGCTTAGTAGTTCCGCCACTAGGTGGCAGTGTAAGTGGAATGCTTGCATAATGTAAGGTTCTTCCTACAGGAACTACATGGTGATGATGTCATTTCTATTCTATCTAAAATGATTGCATTCTGATAACTGTAAGTTGTGTGGGGTTAATACCTTTAATGATATTATTCAATATATGATGTCCTTTGTTTTATTGTACAAGTCTTTATCTCTGTGTTCCTTCATATATAATTGCAGACCAAGATGTCCCTGGTAACAGGGGTTGGGATAAACAATAACACAACCACTCTTTATTCGCATGTTTATTTCTATTTGATTTTTAACTGTTGCTGCAACTGCTCAAGCTCCCCTGGCACTATTATGGTTTGTCCTAATCCCTGTTACTTTTGCTGAATGGTAGAGCTGGTGGAACATCCGAAAAGTTTGATCACTTGTGGTTTGGCCTTATTAAAAATCCGCAAAACTCTAAATGGAATTTATGAACCGGACGTCCCTCTGAAAACAATGTGAGTCTGAGCTATGCTCCACAAATGCATATATTACAGATCAAAATGATGCAAAATTATGAGCAATGGTTAAGGAAGTTAATGGCAGCCTTGCCCAATGAGATGATGGGGCAAAAAAACAGCCTGGGTCTGGCTCTATAAAGTGTACAAGGCATTCTAAGATAGGAAGTGGGGGCTGATCTGAGGTGTGAAGGTGCAGGAATTGGGTCTGATCTGAGGTTATGAAGGTGCAGGAATTGGGTCTGATCTGAGGGGTGAAGGTGCAGGAATAGGGTCTGATCTGAGGTTATGAAGGTGCAGGAATTGGGTCTGATCTGAGATGTGTAGATACAGGAAATGGGGGCTGATCTGAGGGGTGAAGGTGCAGGAATTGGGTCTGATCTGAGGGGTGAAGGTGCAGGAATTGGGGGTGATCTGAGGGGTGAAGGTGCAGGAATTGGGGGTGATCTGAGGGGTGAAGGTGCAGGAATTGGGGGTGATCTGAGGGGTGAAGGTGCAGGAATTGGGGGTGATCTGAGGGGTGAAGGTGCAGGAATTGGGGGTGATCTGAGGGGTGAAGGTGCAGGAATTGGGGGTGATCTGAGGGGTGAAGGTGCAGGAATTGGGGGTGATCTGAGGGGTGAAGGTGCAGGAATTGGGGGTGATCTGAGGGGTGAAGGTGCAGGAATTGGGGGTGATCTGAGGGGTGAAGGTGCAGGAATTGGGGGTGATCTGAGGGGTGAAGGTGCAGGAATTGGGGGTGATCTGAGGGGTGAAGGTGCAGGAATTGGGGGTGATCTGAGGGGTGAAGGTGCAGGAATTGGGGGTGATCTGAGGGGTGAAGGTGCAGGAATTGGGGGTGATCTGAGGGGTGAAGGTGCAGGAATTGGGGGTGATCTGAGGGGTGAAGGTGCAGGAATTGGGGGTGATCTGAGGGGTGAAGGTGCAGGAATTGGGGGTGATCTGAGGGGTGAAGGTGCAGGAATTGGGGGTGATCTGAGGGGTGAAGGTGCAGGAATTGGGGGTGATCTGAGGGGTGAAGGTGCAGGAATTGGGGGTGATCTGAGGGGTGAAGGTGCAGGAATTGGGGGTGATCTGAGGGGTGAAGGTGCAGGAATTGGGGGTGATCTGAGGGGTGAAGGTGCAGGAATTGGGGGTGATCTGAGGGGTGAAGGTGCAGGAATTGGGGGTGATCTGAGGGGTGAAGGTGCAGGAATTGGGGGTGATCTGAGGGGTGAAGGTGCAGGAATTGGGGGTGATCTGAGGGGTGAAGGTGCAGGAATTGGGGGTGATCTGAGGGGTGAAGGTGCAGGAATTGGGGGTGATCTGAGGGGTGAAGGTGCAGGAATTGGGGGTGATCTGAGGGGTGAAGGTGCAGGAATTGGGGGTGATCTGAGGGGTGAAGGTGCAGGAATTGGGGGTGATCTGAGGGGTGAAGGTGCAGGAATTGGGGGTGATCTGAGGGGTGAAGGTGCAGGAATTGGGGGTGATCTGAGGGGTGAAGGTGCAGGAATTGGGGGTGATCTGAGGGGTGAAGGTGCAGGAATTGGGGGTGATCTGAGGGGTGAAGGTGCAGGAATTGGGGGTGATCTGAGGGGTGAAGGTGCAGGAATTGGGGGTGATCTGAGGGGTGAAGGTGCAGGAATTGGGGGTGATCTGAGGGGTGAAGGTGCAGGAATTGGGGGTGATCTGAGGGGTGAAGGTGCAGGAATTGGGGGTGATCTGAGGTGTGAAGGTGCAGGAATTGGGGCTGATCTGAGATCTAAAGGAGCAGGAATAGGGATGAAGATGCAGGAATTGGGTCTAATCTGAGGTCTTTGGCTCACTTCCATTCACTTGCGCGCTGGCTGTCTTATGATTGTGACTTGACACTTGATGTGGAAAAGTTTTCTGAGCCCTGATCTATAGCCTGGCTTCAGGTTCTTCTTAATTTGTGTCTGCCTACATTACCCCACCTGCTTGGAGGCCTGCTGGATCTGTACCACCTACTGGAGTCCATAACTCCTTCCTGATGCAATTTGTAGTTCTTGCCTTTATCTCTTT